>NC_088360.1:142463356-142500856 GCF_034508935.2 Berghia stephanieae | reverse complement strand
GTATGTGGAAGAGTGCAATGAGATGCCAACCTCAATGCCTATTAATCCGTACCCAAATACTCTTCAACAGTCGTAACGTCACTTCCTTCCTAATGACGCATGGTAACTTAGTAACACTGGCTCTAAACTATCGGAACAATGGCGGCGCCGTATGAAATATTTCTCCGGCGAGCACAAAAGGGTATCCATGAGGGAAAAAAAAACACATAAATTTGATCATGTTTTGACTTTTAGACATTCTGATCACAAGGCATATGAAAAGTTCTTACCAGCATGAAGAATAAAAAGTAATGATTTTCTTTGTTTAGAACCAAGATGGCCGCCGTTGACGGGCGGCGTGACATCAGACTACTGAATCCAATTGCCATGGTTTCATTTTCTGTAATGGATAAGATTCTCTCACCAACGCAAATATTTCCCATTGCAAACAATGTTAAAACAGGCCCATAATTGTGTCCGGTTATCAGACTTGCACATATGTGCACACCGGTCTGTATTGTTAATTAATTAATAATGACCATAACAAGTTATGGTGACACAATTCATTCAATACAAGTTCAGTTCGGTGCAGAACATTAACAATTATTTTAAAAGATGGCGATCAGCAGTCATTAATTTTTCGAATCACGACTTACCTTCCCCTTCGATCGAAAATGTTTAACTCTCTCAATACAAGACAGTTTCAGAATTTTCCACAAAACTTCACATCCACCCAGCACAAAAAATAGATTTTTCTTACTCAAACAAAAGATTAACAAGTAAATTCTATGCATAATATTATTCCGCAAAATGAGCTCTACAACACGATGTCAAGTTTTTATGGCTATAATAAACAAATTTTCTTCAAAGTTTATGAGAAACAAAAACAATGAGATGAGAAAGTTGGTTGGTGCATCGTGACGAATGTGATGATTTTCCTGTAGTTGGTAACGAGAGGGTTAAAATGATAATAATATAATAAAGTACGGCATGTCTATAGATAGTATGCGCTTGGCTAAGAAGCTCATAAGATTGCCATCCGGAAGTATTACGGACCAACACACAAAACTGTGAGTGTCCATGAACGTTTATAGTCAGGTTAATACAGTTCAGTGAGCATTACTCATAAATAAACGCGGATGGCAAAAAACAATAACAAAGACCTGTGTGACGTCATCTTCGAACTATCTATTGATAGTTAGAAGATGACGTTACTCAAGCCTTTGTTATTGTAATTTGCCATCCGCGTTTGTGAGCAATTCTCACTAAACTGTAACTGTATTACCACGACTATAAAAGTTCATGATTACACAATGTTTTGTGTGTTGTTCCGTTATACGTCCGGATGGCAATGTTATGAGCTTCTTAGCCAAGCGCATACTATCTATAGATAGTTCGAAGATGACGTCACTCAGGCCTTTGTTATTGTTTTTGCCATCCGCGTTTGTGAGTTGTTCTCACTAAACTGTATTAACCAGACTATAAAAGTTCATGGTTACACAGAGTTTGTGTGTTGGTCCGTTATACTTCCGGATGGCAATGTTGTGAACTCCTTGGCCAAACGCATTCTATCTATAGGTCTTCAATGTATTATAGATTGACTGTTTTTTCCCTTTAAGAGGCTATTCAAGGTGTGTCAAAATATAGCATTTTTCATGGCTTTGGATTTATTAAATGAGTTATTTTTATAGCAAAAACAAAACACTAGTAACTTGCGCGTGTGGGTTGTTGTGCGATAAAAAAATAACGAATTTAATAAATTCATAGTCATGACAAAATACATATAATTCCTCTCCTTAAAGTGAATTATTGGATATTTCTTAACTCTATGTAAACCAGGAAATGAAACAAAACTAGTCAAGGGCTTCAAAGCATTATTCAACGATTACGTTTGGTTTGGGGTTTGTTTTGTTTTGTGTTGTTTTGTTTTGTTTTGTTTTGTTTTGTTTTTTTGGGGGGGGGTTTGGGAGGGGGGGGGGGGGGGGGGGGGGGGGGGGGGTCCCGATAGCTCAGCTGATAGAGCACTCGCTTCACAAGCAAAGGGACCGGGTGCAGTCGAGATTTTTTATTCTGAGCCCCCCCCCCCACACACCCCCCCCCCCCCACACACACACACACCCTCCCCCCCCCCCCCACCACACACACACTCCTCCCCCCCCCACACACACTCCTCCCCCCCCCCACACACACACACTCCTCCCCCCCCACACACACACACACTCCTCCCCCCCACACACCACACACTCTCCCCCAACACACACACTCCCCCCCCACAACACTCCTCCCCCCCCCACACACACACACACTCCTCCCACCCCCCCCCCCTATCCACCCAGCAGTGATTGGGTAGGTAGCTGTTAGGGTCTGTTAGATCTAGCGGAAGTACTTAGCGATAGATTAGCGTCCTATCCAAAGGGTAGCAAGCAATTGGTATTGTCTGTTCCAAGCTATAGAAACCTGGATAAACTCGGGCTCCGTGGGCCTAGTGGCTCTGAAAGACTTTTTTTTAAAAAAACTATGAATTGTTTTCCAAGATAAAGGGTGGAATAATGCATTTTTGCTTGACTGTTTTAACTCCCTCCTTACCACCCATAAGAAAATCGTCACATTCGTTACGATGCAGCCAACATTTTTCTCATTCTAATTTCTTTTGTACATCATAATATTTGAACAGAAATGTAACCTATAGTTAAAGTATATTAACACTGCGCTGAGGACCTTATTTAGCAACAACATTATGTACGGCAAGAACTAACAGATTTTGTGTTTGAGTGAAATGAATCTATTTTTGTATAGATTGGGTGTGAAGTTTTGGGGAAAATCCGGAAAAATGGCCAGTAAGGAGTGAGGTAAAAGGGTGTCAGCATACCATCTATTGATGCTTGGTCACAAATTCAAATTGTCTTGTAAGGGATCTTATATTATGTTCACTTCAGCTTTGATGGTAAAGTTGCATAACCCTCTCCATCACTAACTATAGGGAATGAGAATAGCAGAAGAGTAGCGTCCCTTGATTGGACGTCACCCATAGTCTGTGACGTCATCGGTGGAAAAGTTATTAGAGAGAGAACGTCATGTTGGTTGTGCGCATGCGTCTCTCGTCCTCGCGCATGCGCACAACAATCGTCATATTCGTTACGATACAACTACCATTTTTCTAATTCAGATTTCTTTTGTACATCATAACATTTAAAGAAAATGAACAGTGTGTTTAGAGCATGTTTTGCTAAAGAAAAAAACTAGATCTATAGATAGAATGCGTTTGGCCAAGGAGTTCACAACATTGCCATCCGGAAGTATAACGGACCAACACACAAACTCTGTGTAACCATGAACTTTTATAGTCTGGTTAATACAGTTTAGTGAGAACAACTCACAAACGCGGATGGCAAAAACCATAACAAAGGCCTGAGTGACGTCATCTGCATACTATCTATATCTCACTGCTATTGTGTTTGAATGATAAAGAATCTACTTTTGTGTTAGTTGGGTGTAAAGTGTTGGGTAAAATCCTAAAAAATGGTTGGTAAGGAGAAAGTTAATTTCTATACGTCTTGCTTGAACGGTATTGGGAGTTGTCCACTCATCTATAAAAAAAATAAAATGGGTGACCCGCTTTGGCAAGGCGGAACCCCAAGGAAATGAGTAAGTAAGACGGATCGGCGACGCAATCTATCTCACGATTTCTGAAGGTTTATATTATAGTGGAGCGGACAGTGACCCAATTCGAAAATAGGCCGTATGATCGGAGCTCTACTTCATAAACCAATTCCGAATTGGGTTCTCTTATAACATAATAATATGGATAGTGGATAGCCCAATTCTAAAAATAGATCTCGTTTTCGTGCATCTGTATTCACACTCACGGTTATAGAGAGAGAGAGAGAGAGAGAGAGAGAGAGAGAGAGAGAGAGAGAGAGAGAGAGAGAGAGATCCATCCATCCATTCATCCATTTGAAAAAAAGCGTTACCGATAAGCTAATTCTAACATTAGACCTCGTTTTCTAAAATGTATCTGTCCATCTTAGTTCCGTGTTCTCTCTTTACTTTTTTTTACAGTCCTCTCTCTCTCTCTCTCTCTCTCTCTCTCTCTCTCTCTCTCTCCCTCTCTCTCTCTCTCTCTTCAAGGAAGGGGAATAAAACCTATTTTAGAGACAGCCCAATCACCTCTTGTAAATCGAAATCCATAACACACGGATAAGCAAATTCTAAAAATAGATCTAGTTTTCTAAAATCTATTTACTCATTTAAGTCTCATTCTGTCTGTCTTTACCACTCTCTCTCTCTCTCTCTCTCTCTCTCTCTCTCTCTCTCTCTCTCTCTCTCTCTCTCTCTCCAAGGAAGGGGAATAAAACCTATTTTAGCGACAGCCCAATCACCTCTTGTAAATTGAAATCCATAACACACGGATAAGCAAATTCTAAAAATAGATCTAGTTTTCTAAAATCTATTTACTCATTTAAGTCTCATTCTGTCTGTCTTTACCTCTCTCTCTCTCTCTCTCTCTCTCTCTCTCTCTCTCTTTCTTTCTTTCTTTCTCTCTCTCTCTCTCTTTCTCTATCTCTCTCTTTCTCTCTCTCCCGCTCTCTTTCTCTCTCTCTCTTCTTTTTTTTATCGCTCTCTCTCTCTTTTTATCTCTCTATTTCTCTCTCTCTATCTCTCTCTCTCTCTCTTTCTTTATTTCTTTTTCTCTCTCTTATCTCTCTCTTTCTCTCTCTCCTCCGCCCCCCCCCCCTCTCTCTCTCTCTCTCTCTCTCTCTCTCTCTCTCTCTCTCTCTCTTTTGAAAGAGGAAGATATAGAATATTTAGTTAGCAACTGCCCAATCAGTGTCGCCTCCAGTAAATCGAAATTTTAGAATGCCCAGTATCTTGCTGAGCGGAGATCGAAAAATGACCATCTAATGCCTGAAGACACATACCACTATAGTAAATTCTATCTTGCCCTGTGCGTGTTTTTGAGAGCTGATATGACGCACTAGGTATTATATTATTGATATTCCAAGCAAGGATTGGTTTGAGGGATAGCGGGGAAACGGGGTGGTAGTGGTAGCTAATCATTCGTCTTTCTTCTCTAAGATTGAAGATTTTAGTCAAAGTTGTAGTCCTTTGATAGCTTTAGACTATCACTACTAGCTAGTTAAAGGTCTAATGCAAAGTACTTAATGCCATATAGATAGAATGCGCTTGGCCAAGGAGTTCACAACATTGCCATCCGGAAGTATAACGGACCAACACACAAACTCTGTGTAACCATGAACTTTTATAGTCTGGTTAATACAGTTTAGTGAGAACAACTCACAAACGCGGATGGCAAAATACAATAACAAAGACCTGAGTGACGTCATCTTCGAACTATCTATATACTTGCGATCAAAAGAAAGTATACACATTTAAAATCGTCGTTACTTTTTTATCCATTGGCGTAGGCTAATGATTTTCCCCTGAATTGTTTACCATTAGCCTTTATGTGTCGATAGTTGATGTTTTTGGTTTTTACCTGAAATTCGCTCACGACGTCGCGCACGCACTAAAATGACATTTTAGCCCCTTACTCTGGACAGGAAGTGTGTAGATTAATTTGTTTACCATCCGTGTCTTCTTGAAACATTTTCAAGACAGGAAAACACAATGCAAAATACCATCCATTAATCTACGCGATGTCACGACTTAGTTAAGAACAACATGCTCGTGCCATTGGTCATCTTCAAGCTGGACAGTCTGTGACCAAATGTCGCAAGAATGCTTAATATCACAAGGAGAACAAGGAAACAAGTGATTCCATTGGTTGAGCTATTGAATACAACTCACCATGGGTTTTCTTTTGTGGCAAAAGACTGGCATTTTGACGTCATTTTTTGGTCAGTGTCAGGCTATAAGTTAACGATGGCTCGGAGAGAGACACCAATCAATCAATGCAGTCCGCAATCAGCCAAAATTGGTTTCAAACATTATGTCTTAAACTTGTCCTCTCTAATAACGAACCTGAGGTAAAAACATTTGTACCTGCTTTATTCACTTTCTGTCCTTTCTTAAACCTTTATATTCAGAGTGAAAAATACGCTTCAACAGTCGTAACGTCACTTCCCTCGCAATGACGCATGGTAACTTAGTAGCTGGCTCTAAACTATCGGAACAATGGCGGACGCCCTTATGAAATATTTCTCCAACTAGCATAAAAGTGTATCCAGAGAGGAAAAAAACATTATAAATCTGATCATGTTTTGACTTTTACACATTCTGATCGCAAGACATATGAAAAGTTCTAGCCATCATGAAGAATAAAAAGTACCGATTTTCTTTGTTTAAAACCACGATGGCTGCCGTTGCTGGGCGACGTGACATCAGACTATTGAATCCAATTGGCTGTTAGAAGCTGTGGACTGGAAAAAGTAAATTAAAAAATGAATATAAATGCTTCGAAGAAAAACAAAATACCAAACACAATAGCTACGTTTTGGGCCCAAGTCAATTTTCAGCCAATCTCAACAATATTAAAAATGTTAATGAATGTCAAGACAAATGGCAGAAAAGTGTTTGGAATGTCAAGTTTTCACAAACTGTCTTTGGAATTGCGTTAGTGTTTATTCTTCAGTCTAAATTCTAAAATCAAAGAAGGACACAAAAAGCGTATCCCCGTCCCCCCCCCCCCTCCCTCTCTCTCTCTCTCTCTCTTATATATATTATATATATATATATATATATATATAGATAGATATATATATATATATAGAGAGAGAGTGTCTCTCTCTCTCTCTCTCTCTATATATATATATATATATATATATATTTATATATATATATATATATATATATATAGATATATAGATATATATATATATATATATATATATATATATATATATATATAGAGAGAGAGAGAGAGAGAGAGAGTGAGAGAGAGAGGGAGAGAGAGAGAGATAGAGATAAAGAGAGAGAGAACGTAGTCATCCAAATTTCACAATTTGACTACCGTCTAGAGGAGATGGGTCACACACACACACACACACACACACATATATATATATATATATATATATATATATATATATATATATATATATATATATATATATATATATATGATTGTGGTCGAGTATAGTAGAATTGTATAATGCTATGACCAGACATCAAGAAGTCTTCAGTTGACATAATCTGATGTAATTGCCTTTAATAGTTATCATCATACAGTCAGCTTCAAGCACTCTGTACTCTGTACTCTGTACCTGGTACTTTACTTACGTACCAAGTCGTCATTCACCAGTTAACTGACTGTCGTACTCTGGAAAAACGTGTATTTAAAGATTTTGGCCAGAAAACTCGCCCGTGAATTATCGATCGATTTAAATGACCCTCACCTTGGCAAAAACTCTCAAACCTGGGACTTTATGGAAGACCTAACGAGGTTACAGTTTTTAGAGGTTTTACCAAGATGAGGGTTATTTAAATCGATCGATATTTGAAGGACGAGTTTTCTGGCCAAATTTTTAAATGCATGATTTTTTCCCTGAGTACGATTACGGTCGTTGACTAGTTAAACGCCTCTTGTCAAACTAATCCTATTGTGGTCCATGTAAGCTGGGTGTGTATTTGGTAAATCAGCAAAATGCACTCATTGCACGTGAGTAGTATTAAGGAATTATTTAATGAGATGCGTTTGGCACCGATTCTGTCCCTTATTAGGGTCCAACCGACGTGTTCTTAATTGTAGGTCTGATAAGCCAATTCCTTATGGGCTAATTGTTGTAATGGAGATCTCCAAAAAAAAAAAAAATGACGCAAAATAATACCCAATACAACAATGTAAAACTAGGCCCATAATACGCTTCAACAGTCATGACGTCACTTTCCTCGTAATGACGCATGGTAACTTAGTAAGTGGCTCTAAACTATCGAAACAATGGCGGAAGCCCTTATGAAATATTTCTCCGACGAGCATACATAAAAGCGTATCCAGAGGGGAAAAAAACATTATAAATCTGATCATGTTTTGACTTTTACATATTCTGATCACAAGACATATGAAAAGTTCTAGCCAGCCTGAAGATTAAAAAGTACCGATTTTCTTTGTTTAGAACCACGATGGCCGTCGTGACATCAGGCTTTTGAATCCAATTCGATGCTGATGTCAGACCTGCATATATGTACACGTCGGACCAACACAGTGAATTCTATTTTTCGGACAACTTATAGATAGTATGTGCTTGGCTAAGAAGCTCACAACATTGTCATCCGGACGTATAACGAACCAACACACAAAATAATGTGTAACCATGAATATTTATAGTCTGATGAATACAGTTAAGTGAGAATTACTCATAAACGTGGATGGCAAAAAAAACCAATAACATAGACCTGAGTGACGTCAACTTCATTCTATCTGTACATACATACACAATAGTTCTCAAGGTTTGATGGCTCAACAAGTGAACGGAAATTACAAATCACACCAACTCATGCGCACAAGCCATGACGCTTATTGATGTTAAGAGTATGGGCAAAATACTCACAACACCCTGCAGTCTGATTAAACGTACCAACACACAAAACTTTGTGTAACCTTTGACGCTTAATAGTCTGATTAATAGGATTTCCTGAAAACTAATCTTCCAAATTATGGCTGACTAAAAATAATAACAAAGAGCTGAGTCACGTCAAATTCGCTCCGCCTATACGAAATGCCCCGTATGTGTTTTGGTCCTTATAATTATTATTTGGTCCCCAATCAAGGGAATGAATTAGAATTAGGCAGCCAATAGATTCACACAATAAGACTAGAAAGGGTGAATGGGTGGTCTAAGTAAATACTATAAGATAAATGAAAGGGTAATAAATACATAAGTATGGAAGCATTTCTAAAGAGCACACCTCCTCTCAAAGGTGCACATATATGTATATTTCTTTTTGTTTTTCAGGGTTTTACGGCGCATGCAACACATTAAGGTCATATCAGCGCCAGTAAAAAGGTAGAAAATGGGATAGTAAAAAGTTCTAGAATTACAATTAAAGCACCCAAGTAAAAGTAAGACAGGGGAACTGGGAACAAATAGGGATCAGATGTAGATTCCAAGAGCATACCACTAATGCACTTAGTTTGAAATCACCTACAAGTCTCATCCAGACACAAGCACAAAATCCAACAAAGAGGAACACACTCAAATGCTTACATTATACATTCAAAATAAAATAATAATACATAACAGAGAGATGATTTACAAAGAAAAAAATATCATCTCCCAAAACAATAACTATGCATTTGACTGTTTCCCTCCCAGCTAGGATTCCGGCCAGTGCCAGGACAAAACCAAGTAATCTCATTCCGAGACAAAGACAGAAAGCATGTTGGAAAACAGATATAAGGGGATAGAAGACACAGTATGTACCTCCCTGCCCGCTATGGGAGGTCAGTCACCTATGTCTCATCCGGACACATGCCCAAAATCCAACAAAGAGGAATACACTCAAATGCTTACATTATTCATTAAAAATAACAAATATAATAATGCATAACAGAGAGATGATTTACAAGCAAAAAAATATCATCTCCCAAAACAATAACTATGCATTTGACTGTTTCCCTCCCAGCCAGGACTCCGACCAGGCCAAGAAAAAACCAAGTAATCTCATTCCAAGACAAAGACAGAAAGCATGTTGGAAAACAGATATAAGGGGATAGAAGACACAGTATGTACCACCCTGCCCGCTATGGGAGGTCAGGATCCTATATATATTATAAGTAAGCACTACCTCCAAGAAATCAACAACACAATCAGAAAAAAACACAGACACACAACAATGGACGAACACACAAGTAGTCATCAAATGGTTTAAAACCCTCACCAACAAACGCAACCTACAATTCATACAGCTTGATATCTCTGATTTTTAAGCCAGTATAACAGAAAAAAACATTCACCAGAGCCATCACATTCGCAACAGAGCACACCGACATCGACCAAAACACCATAAACATAATCAAACACACAAGACGGTCGCTCCTCTTCCACAATGGAGAAATCTGGACCAAGAAAAAAGGCCAATTTGACGTCATCATGGGTGCATACGACGGAGCAGAAGTGTGCAAACTATGGGCCTCTACATCACGTACCAGATCAAGGACCAACTACCTAGCATAAACTTCGGACTCTACAGGGACGACGGACTAGGAACACACACCACAACATCAAAATCCAACATTGAGGAATGAGGAAAAAACTCATAAAATTATTCAAGGATCTTGACCTCAAAATCACACGAGAAACTAACCTGCACCAAGTCGATTTCCTGGACACAACCCTCTGCCTAAAAACTAACACGTATAGACCATACAAGAAACCCAACAGCGCCCAATTATACATCCACAAACACTCCAACCACCCACCTACGATAATAAAACAAATACCTACTATGATTGAACAACGGCTAAACAACCTCTCTTCAAATGAAAACATATTCAACGAAACAAAACAAGACTACGAAATGGCACTCAAACAGAGCGGACACAACTCAGCACTGAAATACAAAAATTTAATGCACGCCACAACACCAAAACAAAACAGAAAAAAGGAACCCAAATTTGAGACATTTTAACGCAAAAGTTATGAATGCAATCCGAGTTTTGTTTTGTTTTTTTTTAAGAAAGAAAGCGATACCTTTACTGTCAGGGTAGTTTCCCGAAAAACAGTAATTAAAATAGACTAGAATTGGCGGCTGTGTGGTCTTGTGATATGACAATCTTTCGGATCGGAAGGTCCTGTGTTCGAGCATCGCTGAGCATCGTTGAGTCCTTGGAAAAGACCCTTTACTCACATTCTCTCATCGTGTAAATGTACCGGGCATGATAGCTTGCCTGAACCAAATTGTAATACGCCTACGGTCATGTCGTTCTACATGTAACGTGTTCCAACACTAAGGTTACGGCGCTTATTGGTATATAGCGTTGTCTCTGTAACCAAAAATTGTAATATCGCCTAACAGGCGTCATGTTTCGTTCTACATGTAACGTGTTGCTGTTGGTCAGGGACCCCTTGTAAAGCGCTTTGTTGTTTGTTTGTTTGTTTTTTTGTTTTTAAGGGTTTTACGGCGCTTACAACACATTTAGGTCATATCAGCGCCAGTAAAAAGGAAGAAAATGCGATAGTAAAAAGTTCTAGAATTACAATTGAAGCCTCCAAGAAAAAGTAAGACATAGGGAAACTTGAAACAAATAGGGATCAGATGTATATTCCAAGAGCACACCATCAATGTACTTAGTTTGAGATCACCTTTAAGTCTCATCCGGACACAAGAACAAAATCCAACAAAGAGGAACACACTCAAATGCTTGCATTATACATTAAAAAATAACAAATATACTAATACATAACAGAGAGATGATTTACAAGGAAAAAAATATCATCTCCCAAAACAATAACTATGCATTTGACTGTTTCCCCCCCCCCCCCCCCCCCAGCCAGGACTCCAACCAGGGGCAGGAAAAAGACTAAGTAATCTCATTCCAAGACAAAGACAGAAAGCATGTTGGAAAACAGATATAAGGGGATAGAAGACACAGTGTGTACCTCCCTGCCCGCTATGGGAGGTCAGGATCCCCACCCAGGTAAAGCGCTTTGAGCATATTTAGTGGATATTGTGCTATATAAAAGCTCAATAACAAACCTTTAGATAATTTTCTCTCATTTTTTACCTTATTTAGCTCTTTTAACTGCGTTATTTCTTTGACAAGCTATCACAATTTATCATCCTACACATTAATTGTTCGTCAAACACCACGTAGATATTCTTTCTGAAAATAAGTATTGAACAAAAATGAATATCATTATAACAGCTTCGAAAATTATTATCAAAATACCAAACACGGAACGTTTCGGGCTCAAAACTCCTTTTCAGCCAATAACAATAATGAATACATCACTTAAAATCTATAGATAGTTCGAAGATGACGTCACTCAGGTCTTTGTTATTGTTTTTGTTTGCCATCCGCGTTTATGAGTAATGCTCACTGAACTGTATTAACCCGACTATAGATAGAATGCGCTTGGCCAAGGAGTTCACAACATTGCCATCCGGAAGTATAACGGACCAACACACAAACTCTGTGTAACCATAAACTTTTATAGTCTGGTTAATACAGTTTAGTGAGAACAACTCACAAACGCGGATGGCAAAAACAATAACAAAGGCTTGAGTGACGTCATCTTCGAACTATCTATAAACGTTCAAGGATACACACAGTTTTGTGTGTTGGTCCGTTATACTTCCGGATGGCAATGTTATGAACTTCTTAGCCAAGCGAATACTATCTATAAAATATCCATGATTCTAACAAAGAAGGATACTCTAATACCAACATTCTACATACAGTTCCTCACAACAACCCAGACACACATTCAAACCTGGCCTGTTGCTGGTGTCAAGAACTAAAATAAAGATCTGAACAAGTGTGTATGAAAGGTGCCAGACAAAAATTGTGAAAATTTATTAATTTTTTTATTAAATGTATTAAATGCTTGTAAGTTCTTTTGTTTATTCCTTTCCTCTAAAGAAACCTCACATTCATTTAGAAATATTTATAGAGTTTCTATTGTTTGTGGCTAATAGTTATTGGGTATTTATTTGAACACAGCAAAGATTAGAATGTGAAATAAACGTGGAATGATTCACTGTCGATTATTATTTGCAATGCAGAAATCTTCATTGGATCATTGAAATGTCATCACCTGGCATGGAGTAGAATGGAAAAAAAACATCCGAATTTAAGGGAAGATTTTAAAAATCTTCATCATCATCATCATCATCATCATCATCATTATCATCATCATCATCATCATCATCATCATCATCATCATCATCATCATCATCATCATTATTATTATTATTATTATTATTATCATTATTATTATTATTATTATTAATAATATTATTATTATTATTTTTATTATTATTATTATTATTATTATTATTATTATTATTATTATTATTATTATTATTATTATTATTATTATTATTATTATTACTATCATTTGTATTACAAAGATAGTATCGTGGCCTTCGTAAAGTTATGACCTGATACTGACCAAAAAATGACGTCAAAATGCCAGTCTTTTGCCACAAAAGAAAACAAATCGTGAGTTGTATTCAATAGTTCAACCAACGAAATAACTTGTTTCCATGAGCTCTACTAATGACAACTCACAAGGCGGTGTAAAAACCAAATAATGACGTCAAACTGCCAGTCCTTTTGGATTTCAGTGTCAGGCTATAATATAACGATGGCTACGATAGTATAGATGGTTCGAAGATGACGTCACTCGGGCCTTTGTTATTGTTTTTGCCATCCCCGTTTGTGAGTTGTTCTCACTAAACTGTATTAACCAGACTATAAAATTTCATGGTTACACAGGAAATTCCTCCCTATTAAGAAAGGAGTCCGTCAAGGGTGTGTTGCCTCACCAGATCTGTTTAATCTATACCAAGAAACAATCATGAGGGGCATAACTAATATGGAGGGAATAAAAGTAGGAGGTCACAACATAAATAATATAAGATACGCAGACGATACGGTACTCGTTGCAACATCAGAAATCCAACTTCAAAAGATTGTTGACAAAGTGGTAGTAGATAGTGAAGCCAAGGGAATGGAAATGAATATCACCAAAACTGAATGCATGGTAATACAGAAAAACCCCGAAAACAACAACACCTGCAATATAACGATTCACGGCGAGCAACTTACCAACGTAGAAAGTTTTAAATACCTGGGTTCAATAGTGACAACAGATGGAAGATGTAACCGAGACATACGAGCAAGAATAACTCAAGCCAAACAGGCCTTTATGGACCTCGGAAACATTTTGAAAAACAAACAGATGTCGTTCGGGATTAGATTCCGAGTCTTGAAGTGCTACGTGTGGCCAATCTTGTTATACGGATGCGAAAGCTGGACTACAAATGCAGAAACACAAAAGAACATTGAGGCTTTTGAAATGTGGTGTTTGAGAAGGATGCAGAGAATATCGTATACTGCACACAAAACGAACGAAGAAGTGCTAAAACAAACATACCAACAAAGGAAACCAATGCCCTTAATAGCGGATCGACAACTATCCTTTTTCGGACACATAGTAAGGAAAGATAAGAATGAATACCTGGCAAGTTGTGGAAAAATACCTGGTAAACGCGCCCTGGGGAGACAAAGAAAAACACTCATAGACCAACTAAAGGGCTTCACCAACCTAACAATCCAAGAGCTGTTTGAAAAAGCAAGAGACAGGGAGGAATGGAGAGAGATAATTCATGCAGTATCCGAAGCCTGGACCAGGCATGGAACCTAGAAGAAGAAGTAATGTAAATTTTTAAGTGCGACTTATTATTCTTTCTTTTTGGTCTAAAATCGGAGCCGACTAAGGCTTACTTGAACTTGTACAACAATGAAAATCCAAATTGTCATGATCTTATTATCGTAACGGGCTATTTAAGTTGATAAGAGATGAAGTAAGTTGAAAAATGTCGGAAGACAATATAGAATTAAACCTTTGACAGTATAAGTACCTGCTCTGATTGATTCACTTATCTGATAACAGAGCTTTTTCTGTGTCTCAATCGTCTTTGTGATACCGTACATGTTTGTGTTGAAAATAGATAATAATGTGAAATTGAATGTAAGATTCAATTTAATTACAAAAACAGATCAAATGAACGTTTCGGGTTTCCCCTTTATCAACAAAACAGGATGAATGAAACGCTACAGATAAATGAGATTATCTCATTCATCTACTGTGGTGTTTCATTCATCCTGCTTTGTTGATAAAGGGGAAACCCAAAACGTTCATTTGATCTGTTTTTGTAATTAAATTTAAGCTTACATTCAATTTCACATTATTATTTCTTTCTTCGAGCTACGAGCAGCAACATTTACAGTGTTGAAAATAGAGCTCAGTGCCATAACTGGCTAGCTCGCCAAAGTAAACTTTTCTGACGATTGTGTGTTGACCTCTTGATCTCAAGAAGTTGCAAGATGCCATTTGATAGATAGTATGGGCTTGGCTAAGAAGCTCATAACATTGCCATCCGGAAGTATAACGGACCAACACACAAAACTGTGTGTAACCATAAACTTTTATAGTCTGGACAATACAGTTAAGTATAAACGCGGATGGCAAAAAACAATAACAGAGACCAGAGTGACGTCATCTTCGAACTATCTATACCATTTTTTTGGTGGTGGTGGTGGGGGGGGGGGGGGGGGCAATGGCGGATAGCGTCGATTGTAGAGCGTTCTCCTCTAAGGGCCAGGAGGAGGGTGCCGTAATAAATAGGCTGGTTTTGAGTCCAACTCGTCATCACCATAAACAATTTTAATTCTATATTGTCTTCTCTCTCTCTCTCTCTCTCTCTCTCTCTCTCTCTCTCTCTCTCTCTCTCTCTCTCTACTCACTTCAGTTCTTGTTAGTACATTAAATTACGTACTATTTCGAGGAAGCATTTTTTAAAATCTATTTTCGGATTGTTTGGGCTTGAATTGATTATCAAAAAAAAAACAAAAAACAAAACAAAAGTAAGAGTAGGGACGGGTTTAAAGATTGTAACAAAAAATTAGCAAAACAAATAAATTTTATCTCCATTAGATTAGCTTGGCGTTTGTGACAATCAACCAATGTGAACATTTGTCCCTCTTTTCTTTATTAAAAATCAAGAGAGAAAAAAAAACAAGCTAGGAATGAGGTGTAAAATCACAAGAATCAAATGGTGAATAACTGGTGTTAAATTTGTCGTAATTTTTGTCATGATACTAATTGCTTCCCTTCATATAAGATTCTAACGCACAAAATAATGAAGAGTCACGATTCTAGCGGCACATAGTTTAGTCATTGAAAAAGGTCTTTACCCACATTATCTCACCGTACTCGTGTGTAAATAAGTACATGGTCGTTAACAGCGTTGTATCTATCGGAAAAGAATGTTTTAATACCACCGTCTAACAGGCGTTCTGTAAAGTGTGGTAGTTGGCTCGCTAAGGACCCATTGTAAAGCACTTTGAGCACGTTTAGTGGATATTGTGCTTTATAACCACAATTAAAAATAAAAATTGGTAACAGCGGTGAAGACATGATGAGATGAAATCATCATGGCAATACTATCGAAACAACCGTAATCACATTTTATGGTTTAACCTCTCAAGTTAACTCACTCAATCATAGAGACTTTTTCTCCTTTTCAAAATTGGGGAAAAAATATTTAAAATGAGCGTGTACCTACATAGATAGTTATATTCAACTCCCATTAACCTGCAAAAACTAAAAAACGTTAGCTTTGATACTAAGCCTATAATTTGTCTCAGAAATAAAATATGTAATAAATAGGCTTGGGGTAAAAGTAACCCAGGTAAACTACTGATATAGTCGGTGTTAGGGTTGAGTGAGTTAACATAGTAACGTTTTCGTAACTAAATATACAAAACTATTATATAAACAATCTTATTATAACTTTTGCTGCTTCGGCAGAAAACCAAGCGACAGACGAGGCCCATAAATTACGAGAGTTAAGGAAGAGTAACGATTCGATTCTTCAATCGAAAGAAATCAAAAAGTTTGCCATTTGATTAAAAATTAGATCCTAATCCTATGCCTAACATTTCCTCTAATGTGCTTCGTTTTTGTTTTTTGTTTTAAAGGGTTTTACGGCGCTTGCAACACATTAAGGTCATATCAGCACCAGTAAAAAGGAAGAAAAAGGGATAGTGACAAGTTCTAGAATTACAATTATAGGACCCAAGAAAAGGTAAGACAAGGGGGAATTGGTTCAAATAGGAAACAGTAGATTCCAAAAGCACACCGTCAAAGTCAAAGTACTAAGTTTGAGATCACCTAAGTCTCATCCAGACACAAGCACAGGTCCCCACTAAGAGGAATACACTCAAATGTTTACCAATCATATAATATAATATGTAAGCTAAACATAATACAATGCATAACAGAGAGTTGATTTACAAGGAAAAAATATCATCTCCCAAAACTACAACTATACATTCGACTGTTTCCCTCCCAGCCAGTGTCAGGACAAAACCATGTAATCTCATTCCAAGACAACGACAGGAAACAATTGGAAAACGGGTATGGGGGGATAGAAGACACAGCATGTACCTCCCTGCCCACTGTGGGAGGTCAGGATCCCCACCCAGCTAACGTGCTTCCTACCTATTTTTTTTTTTAATATGAGAAAGGAAGGAACATCATACACGTTGACCCATTGAATCCGTGAAAACATATTATAATCATTCCTGAGGTGGTGGTTAGGGTTTATAACTCCTATTAGTATTAGCAATAAGTGATTATTGTACTGGTTGCTTCCCTTAGAACGGATGTGTGGTAGTCTCTCTCTCTCTCTCTCTCTCTCTCTCTCTCTCTCTCTCTCTCCTCTCTTCTCTCTCTCCTCTTTTCTCTCTCTCTCTCTCTCTCTCTCTAACATTGTGCAGTTTTCGTAAATGAATATACAAAACTATTAAATAAACATGTGAAATAAACAATCTTATAACTCTTGCTGCTTCGCTAAAAAATCTTGTCATGTTTATGACTGTTTAAAAGTATTTCCATTTTTATTCAGTGAGGCACAGATTACACTTTCTTGTTCAAAATCTACTTTTTCGACGATCTCCAAGGTTACTGTTGGCGTTTTGCGTCCTTTCATTTGATCCAAGTACATACATAGTGCACTGAATATGCTGTGCTCTTTGATCTGTTTTCGATATTCGTGGTCGTTTTGTGATTGTTATATGTGACCCATCGTCTCAAAACGGTATTATGTCGGAACGAACCAGATGCTTAAAAGCCGAAAGAAATGTTAAACTGGTCAAAAATATAAATTGTTGACATTATCACCCTAAAATATGCTATCCATTCTCCTCAATAAAACAGACAAATTCAACACAAGTCTGATATTTCTGGCTATAAATTCAATTTTCAACATCATAACCAACCCGACTTAATACCGTTATGAGGCGAAGGGTCACATATCTGTCTTTGAATTGTGGTTTGTGCTCTCGATGTATATTAGTGCCGCATTGTTGTTCGAGGTTTCTGGCATGACGGGTTTTAGCATCGCTTTCGGCCGCAAAAAAAACCCCGCAAAATATCACTGATTTGCATTGCGGCCGCAAAATTTGCAATTTTTTTCAAATTTTTGCAAATTTTCAAGATTATGCAAAGAAAATAAATAATAATAATATTTTTTAAAATCAATTTTTTGAAAAAACGACTTTTTTTCTTTCAATTTGATAGCTCGTGTAGAACGTGAAAGAATTTTTTTTTTGTTGCAAATTTTCAAGAATTTGCAAAGAAAAAAAATAATGATAATTTATTATTTTAAAACATTAACAACAAAAAAACCCCAAAAAACGACTTTCTTTTTTTTCTTTTAATTTGATAGCTCGTGTAGAACGTGAAAGATAATTAATCAAGAGTATTTTTTTTAATTATAACAAACTACATAAGTGGTATGATTATAACACTTAAAGCGAATTGTTATATTTGGAAAGAAGTATGACGTGAACTCATAATAATCACTACGTCAGCACAAGAATTTTTGGAAATACGATGAATTCATTCATACTTTGTGGTGCGTAACTTGTTTTCATTTTTTACAGTGTAAAATCTATAATTTTATGTCAGCTGTATTATTAAAAGTAATTAATACTCTCATTTTCTCTTCTCTCTCTGTGTCATTATATCCTTTCTCTCTCTCTCTCTCTCTCTCTCTCTCTCTCTCTCTCGCGTCTTTCTTCTTTTTGTCACGGCCCTTGCCAGTTGGTAAATTGTCTACAAGCTATTTACGATTAAATGCCAGGATTGATCTTGTTACAAATACGTTTTACGTGAATTGTTTCAGTGTGCAGTATAATTTCCTTTAAAACAAAGAAAATCCTACTTTTTTAAAGATCTACGACTTGGCATGGATTTGTCACTTCATCCTTCTGATTTTTTTCTGCTGAATCCGAAAACAACACTCATTTTTGTTTTGATATGATTCTAACCCGTCTTTGAATTTGTGGTTGTGGTGGTGTTGGTGGTGATGATGATGGTGGTCATGGTGACAGCCTTTGTTATGAGAAGGGAGTATTTATTTTCTTCTGGATAGATTAAATTTGATACACATCAATGATCCTACCCGTGTGTACTTTTGTAAAAGTGCAATGGCACACCATATAGTCAACACAATGTCATATGGAAGACCACTGAATTCGTTAAGATTTCCATCCATCTATCTATTCATCCCATCCATCCATCCATCTATCTATCTATCTGTTTAACCCATCCATCCATCCATCAATCCATCCATCCTTCTATTTATCCCATATATCCATCCATCTATTTAACACATCCATCCATCTATTTATCCCATCCATCCATCCATCCATCCATCCTATTTATCCCATATATCCATCCACCCATCCATCAATTTATTTAACCCATCCATCCATCTATCCATCTATTTCAATCATCTATCCAACCATCCATCTATATTCCATTTATCCTATCCATCCATCCATCCATCCATCTATTTATTCCATCCATCAATCTATCCACTCATTCATCCATTCATCCATCTGTCCATCCACCCAATGTTCCATCAACCCATCTATCTATCCATCTATCCATCTACCCATCCATCGAATCATGCAACCAAAGAGGAAGGTAATAGGGAGGTGCCGACTTGTATACGTTTTTGAGAAGCATGCCATAAACGGCAAGTATTTCGTGCTACACGTCCAGGTGACGTGGTAAAGGTGAGGGGGGAAGGAATGGGACTACTTATCCATGTGAAGACGGTTTCACAACATAAATCATTAAAATAGACAGAGAGCAAAACATTATAAATGTGCTGTTTACTTAGGACGAATAAACGTTTAAGATAACGATCGTAAACAATCGAAGAACCATTAACATTTTTTTACCTGAAATAATTTTAGAGAAGGAATGGTCATTATGTGATTAAAGATTAGATATTCTTTGAAAACATTAAATAAATAGAGGTGGGGTATTATAGTCTATATGCTTTTGAAGAATCATCATAACGACTCTTATTACTATCTTAACCGCCACCCCATCATAATTACTATCACAAGTAACAAACCGTCAATATTAACAAGCACAACGATACAACCATCACTTTTTCTGTTCTGTTCTTATTTCTTTTTCCTTTAAATAATTAATTACATTGATGATAGCAGCGAAAACAATGGTTTTTGTTCTGAATCATACTAAATGTGTCCTCTGTCCATTCTTAAAGTTTGGGGGCTTTGAGTTATCGGTTTGCGGGCAGTCTCTCTTTCTCTCCCTCCCTCTCTCTTTCTCTCTCTCTCTCTCTCTGTCTCTCTCTCTCTCTCTCTCTCTAAATATATATATATATATATATTATATATATATATATATATATATATATATATATATATAACAGTGGACTAGATAAATACAGCAGTAGGAACACTTCTAAAGTTCATTGTGACCTAGATAAATTTGTTTTTGAGAAAGCTGTGATTGTTTACACAGTGCTTGGGATGCATGGCTGATGATTTAGGATCATAAACAAGATAGAACCATGGACTAGATAACCACAGCAGAACGACATTTTTAAAAGTGCATTGCGAGCTAAATTATATTGTTTTTGAGAAATTATTGATTGTTTATACATTGCTTGGAATGCGTGGCTAACGATTTGTTTCATAAACAAGCTAGAATCAAGGATTGGATAACTGCAGCAGAGGGACATTTTCTAAAGTGCATTGTGGCCTAAATAATTTTGTTTTTGAGAAAGTATTGATTGTTTATACTGTGTCTAGACTGTGTGGTTAATAGACTTTATATTGGCACTCACAAAGCGCTCCAACGATCCAGATGACGGAAAACTCCATCCATCGGTTTACTGATGAATCTATCGTTTAGTCCCGTTTACCGTTTGAATTACTGACCTCCTCCTTTGACCTCCTAAAGTGGGCAGGGGGTTACTTGCAATGTTTCTTTCATCCCTCTAGATCTGATTTTCAACTTGCTTTCCGTCTTTGTATTGGAATGAGATTATTTAGTTTTGTCCTGACTAATGCAGAGGGAGCTGCAAGGTCTGGGCCGGACGTCCCGCTTGCTGAAGGGAAATTGATGTGCATTTCGAACCCAACACATCTCATTTCCACGTGCATTGATCGCCGTGTAATCCTTTTTGACAGAGATTATTGCATATGGCCTCTCATGCATTATTGTGTCCATAACAGCACCTTCCCGTGGTCTTCCCTGTTTCTACTGAGTTTGTTATGGGCGCGACCGAGTCCCCGGCGGTATAACTGGGTTAGGGAGTAGGTGGAACCCCTTCCTCTTAAGGTGCAGGAGGCAGAACCCACCGGTGAGTGGTACACGCTCTGCTCCTCACCCACCCACCTCACACTCATTCTGCAGTGTGGTGTCTTCTGTATCTCCCTACTTTACTTAATCCTTACTTTACTATGGCTTATATCCTGCTTCATTGTAGGATGTCTTCATTGGCTTGACAAAGGCTAGCAGAGTAAACTGCACACAAACCGGCAGTAGGCAACGGGAAACCACTGCTGTACTTTCCCAAGACTATTAATGATGGCTGATTACTCATTAACAGATAACAGCGTTAAGGGGGTTCATGATGCGACTCTGAACACCTCGCTCGGCAGGGATAGCTATGGACAGCAGGTGGCATCCGGTCGTCATCCAGTGACTGTTCGCAAAGATACAAATAGAATAGGTACATGGAATGTAAGAACATTGTTTCAAACTGGTAAGCTAGAGAATGTTAAACAAGAAATGGACAGGGTGCAATTTCAGATACTAGGATTAGCAGAAACTAGGTGGACAGGAAAAGGTTAAATCTGAATAGGGAACAAAAAATGATACATTCAGGAGGTTTAACTCATGATAAAGGAGTAGGAATTTTATTTGACCAGAATATCGCTAAAAGTATTAAAGGATGGTGGGGTGTCTCAGATAGAGTAATAGTAGTGAAACTAGAAGGAAAACCATTTGACATAGGAATAATTCAAGTATATGCCCCTACATCAGCACATGGTGATGAAGAAGTTGAGAAATTCTATGAAGATCTAGAATTTGCTATGAATCAACTAAAAGCAAAGGATGTAAAAATATTAATGGGTGACTTCAATGCCAAGGTAGGCAATTCAAGAACAGAAGAAATAATTGGCCCGTGGGGACTTGGAGATAGGAATGAACGTGGTGAGAGCCTAATTGATTGGTGTAGAGAAAATGAATTCATGTTTCAAATACATGATATAAACAACATCCAAGAAAAAGATATACATGGATAAGTCATCCTAATCCAGAAACGTTTTCGAAATGCAGTAAAATCAGTTAGAACCTTGCCTGGAGCCGATTGTGATAGCGACCATGTCATCTGCAAAATGAGAATAAATTTAAAAAGATTCAAGAAAGGAAAGCATCAACTAAAATATGAAGTAGGATTTTTGAAAACAAATCAAGATCTTAAAGAAAAGTTTGTTTTTGAGGTAAAAATCAAATTCCAATTTCTAGAAGTAGAAGATCTAACTGATGCAGATGAATTATGGAATGTGATTAAAACCTCAATTAATGAAGCTATACAAGAAAATATACCACAAAAATCTAGAAAAGAGAATAAGAAGTGGATGACTAATGAAGTGCTAGGACTAATGGAAGAAAGAAGGCAATATACATCAGATGTAGAAAAACATAAAACCTTAACAAAGACAATAAAGAAAAAATGTAATGAAGCAAAAGAGAAATGGATAAATGATCAAGTCTAGAAATAGAAATAAAACAAAACAGTAATAGCAAATTTATACATGAAAAGATAAAAGAAGTCAGTGGCAAAAGAGTATGTTCAAGCACAGGATGCAAAAAAAAACTAAAGATGGCAATGTTTTGATGGATAGAACAGTTGTGTTGAATAGATGGTCAGATTATATAGAGGAACTTTTTATGATGAAAGAGAAAAACTAACAATAAACAAAGAGATAGACGGACCACCAATTTTAAAAGAAGAAGCAAAAGCAGCTATTTAAAAATGAAGTTAGGCAAAGCAACAGGCCCTGATACTATCCCAATAGAAATAATCGTAACATTAGATGATTTAGGTTTAAACACAGTAACAAATCTATTGAATAAGATATATGACAGTGGTAAAATTCCAGATGATTTATTAAAGTCAGTGTTTATAACACTTCCAAAGTCACCAGGGGCCACGGAAAGTGAGTTACACCGAACGATTAGTCTTATGAGTCACTTCACGAAAATTCTCTTAACAGTACCAATGAACAGAATGTGGAAAAGTATAAAACCAGAGATATTAAGAACTCAATTTGGATTTGTCCCCGACAAAGGTACAAGAAATGCTATTTTCACCTTATCAATGTTGATGGAAAGATGTATTGAAGTCCAGAAAGACTTATTTATTTGCTTTATTGATTACTCAAATGCATTTGATAAAGTTAGACATTGTGAGCTATTTAATATCCTTGAAGGACTAGATATAGACGGAAAAGATCTTATAATTATTAGAAACTTATATTGGAAACAAAGTGCAGCCGTCAGGCTTGAAGGAGAATTAAGTAAATATATACAAATTAAACGAGGTGTTAGACAAGTATGTGTTTTGTCACCAGACGTTTTCATTATCTACAGCGGAACAATTATCATAACTTTAGGAGATAGTCCAGGAATTAAGATCAATGGTGACAATATCAATAATATAATATATGCAGATGACACAGCACTAATTTCAGACTCAAAAGAAAATTTACAAATACTCCTCAATAAAGTAGTCCCAGAGAGTAAATGTATGGGGTTATACTTAAATGTAAAAAAGACAGAATGCACGGTTTTATCAAGGAGAGAAAGAAATCCAACATGCAACTTAATAAGCAATGGAGAAATTATGAAACAAGTTCAGACATTTAACTATCTTGGATACATAATCATTTTAGATGGCAGCAGATGTAGCACAGAAATAAAGCGAAGAATTGCAATAGCTAAAGCTAGTTTTAATAAAATGAGTCTAGTTTTTAATAACCACAATATCTCAATGACAACAAAACATAGGGGTTTGAAGGCCTATGTATGGTCAGTATAATTATATGGCTGCGAAAGCTGGACAATTAAAGAAGACATTAGAAACAAGCTGGAGGTAGCAGATATGTGGTTTCTTAGAAGGATGTTAAGAATATCATGGAAAGAGAAGAAAACTAATGAAGAAGTATTAGAGCAAGCTGAAACTAAAAGGTTATTAATTCGTACAATAACAAAAAGAAAAATTCAATTTTTAGGGCACCTAAATCGACTTAAATGTATTGAACATCTTGCTCTCACAGGAAAGATAGAAGGTAAAAAGAGTAAAGGTAGACCAAGAAAAACATATTTGAATAGTTTGAACAGCTGAGTGACAAAGAAAGAGAAGAGTAATATTAGTTTTCTGAGGTTATCTGATCAGAGAGATGAATGGCGTATCATGATAACCGATGTCTGGTACAGACTTGGTACTTGAAGAAGAAGAAGAATGTAGAGTCCTTGGCTAGGAGGGAAACAGTCGAATTTATTATTATAGTTTTGGGAGATGATATATATTTCTGTATGTTAACATCTTATATTTTTGTTCTGTATTATGATCTGTACGTGTACGCATTTGTGTGTATTCCTTTTGGGGGTCCAACGCATGTGTTTTTGTGAGACTTTTAGATCATTTCACTAAGTACACTTGATAGTGTGATTTTGGAATCTTCACATGTTCCCAAATTGAAACATCTCATTTGTCTAACTTTTTCTCGTGTGCTTTTAATAGGAAATTTTAGAAAAACAAATATCTTTATTATTCAATTTCCTTCCTTTTAACTGGTCTCAAATTACCCAAATGCGTTGCACGCGCAGTAAAACAGAAAAGAAAACGGTTTGCATTAGTCGTGCTGATTGATGACGATGACTCACGACCACACATTTATGACGTGCGGTAGTAGTAGTAGTAGTAGTAGTAGTAGTAGTAGTAGTAGTAGTAGTAGTAGTAGTAGTAGTAGTAGTAGTAGTAGTAATAGTAGTAGTAGTAGTAGTAGTAGTAGTAGTATAGTAGTAGTAGTAGTAGTAGTAGTAGTAGTAGTAGTAGTAGTAGTAGTAGTAGTAGTAGTAGTAGTAGTAGTCGTAGTAGTAATAGTAGTAGTAACAGTATTGGTAGTAGTAGTAGTAGTAGTAGTAGTAGTAGTAGTAGTAGTAGTAGTAGTAGTAGTAGTAGTAGTAGTAGTAGTAGTAGTAGTATTAATAGTAGTAGTAGTAGTAGTAGTAGTAGTAGTAGTAGTAGTAGTAGTAGTCGTAGTAGTAATAGTAGTAGTAACAGTATTGGTAGTAGTAGTAGTAGTAGTAGTAGTAGTAGTAGTAGTAGTAGTAGTCTCATCTCATGTAGTTCCATATCTGAAGCAGACGTCGGAGGTCATCTTCCGCCAAGCTGATCTATCTCTTGCCAATTCTATTAAAGCAGCGCCACCTTTCTCAGCTTCATCTGTCCAAGTTCTTATCCCTTTCAAATACGTTATTCTTTGTCTTCCTCTTATTCTTTTTCCATTCATCTTTCCAGTCAAGGCGAGTATTTCCAAACCAGGGTGGCGGATAATGTGTCCTAAAAATTCCATTTGGCGTTTGATGATTTTTGTTATCAGTGATCTTTTTCTGTTTGCCATTTCTAAAATTTCTTCATTTCTTTTCCTTTCCATCCATGACACCCTCATCATTCTTCTGTAAAACCACATTTCCACTGCCTCCAGTCTTTTAACCATGGTCTTGTTTATGGTCCAGCTCTCACAACCATATAGCAGCACAGACAGTACATAGCAATCCAGGACTTTGATTTTTGTTTTCATGCTAATATTCCTGTTTTTCATAATTGTATGCAGCTGGTTGAATGCATTCTTCGCCATACCTATTCTTTTCTTTATTTCACAATCTGATTTTCCATTGGATGTTACATTGAAGCCTAAATATTTGAAACATTCAACTTGTTGTATTGTTTGTCCTCTGCTTGTTATTACACAGGCTGGTGGGTTATTATTTTTAGATACCGTCATACATTCTGTTTTAGATATATTCAGTTCCAGTCCCATATTTTCACTACTCCTGACTACAACATCCAGTAATTCTTGTAGTTCATGTTCAGATTCTGCCAGTAGAACCGTATCATCTGCATACCTCAGATTTGTTACATTCTTTCCTCCAATACACACCCCCTTCTTATGTTCGATATCTCTTAATATCATTTCACTATAGAGGTTGAATAACTCTGGAGACAAAACACACCCCTGCCTAACTCCTCTTCTAATAGGTGTAAAACTGCTTAGCTCGTTGTCAACACGCATTGCTGCTTCTTGTTCCCAGTACAAATTCCGTAATATTCTTAAATCTTTACCATCAATGTCCAAGGATGATAGAATTTTGAATAGTTTTTCGTGTTGTACTTTATCAAAGGCTTTTGAATAGTCGATGAAACACATATACAGATCTTTATTTACTTCAATACATCTTTCCATCAGCATTGATAATGTGAATATTCCATTTCTGGTACCCTTGTCCTCAACAAAACCAAATTGCATCTCCCCAATTTCAGGTCGTATTTTATTTCTTATTCTTAGTAAAATTATCTTCAAAAGAATTTTTGTGAGGTGGCTCATTAGGCTAATAGTTCTGTGTTGTTCACAATCAGTACTACAGTAGTAGTAGTAGTAGTAGTATTAATAGTAGTAGTAGTAGTAGTAGTAGTAGTAGTAGTAGTAGTAGTAGTAGTAGTAGTAGTAGTAGTAGTAGTAGTAGTAGTAGTAGTAGTATCAGCAGTAATAACGACAGATATTGCACAGATATGAGGTTTCCAGTAAATCATTCATATAAGTAGGGGGTCCACAAAAATACCAAATAGGAATATTTAGTGACGGAGAACTGGAGAAAGGATTCCAAGATTGGGGATCTTTCTTTACAGACTAAATGGTATGGTTTTGTTTGGTACAGCAACTGCTTCATTTTTCAATCGACATACTTAATATATTAGTTTTTTACCAAATGTTCCTCAATCCCTGGCCGATATTTGTGACCCTACGCCTCGAAGCGGTATTAAGTTGGGATTTGGAAAACGAAGAAAACAGGTTTAAAAGTGGGAATGGTCAAAATGATCAAATTTCAGTTTTTGGTTGTTTCAGAAACTACAATACTTTTTCTACATGGAAACATAATAATTTAACATAGATATTGAGGATACGTTATATAAATTTAAAGTTTTAAATAGCAACTATCAATAACACATTCAAAACGAGAGTTGACTTTCTCTCAGAGAGCAACCATTTCCAAGACTTACTACTATTAAGTCTTTTCCTCC
The DNA here is from genome assembly GCF_034508935.2 of Berghia stephanieae. Lineage (NCBI taxonomy): Eukaryota > Metazoa > Mollusca > Gastropoda > Nudibranchia > Aeolidiidae > Berghia > Berghia stephanieae. The sequence goes on along the minus strand of NC_088360.1, from coordinate 142,473,478 downwards.
ACCAATAACATGTAAGATACCACAACAAAGGGCGTGTCTTTATCTATCTCAGAGAAAGCATGACTGTTTCCACAATTTTATGGTTCAACCAATAATGAACTTTAAAAAATTGTAAACAAGTCTAGGTTTTTCCCTGACAACTTTACGAATGGATGATTCTGATTGGTCAACGCTCATCACATGTGCCTGTTGGCCATTAAAATGGTCGGGAAAAGTGTCATGACGTCAGCATGTGTGTGTTACATATGTGTGTGTTTGTGCATTTTGATACACACCACGTGCTATTATTTCTTTGTCTAGCTGCATTGGTTAATGATCGAGGTGAGGGTCCTTTGCCCCTCTTTCTTTATTCATGAAATTATAGGGCATGCTAAGACTTTAATTGGGTGAGGTTCCTGACCTCCCATAGTGGGCAGGGAGGTACTTACTGTCTTCTATCCCCCTATATCTGTTTTCCAACTTGCTTTCTATCTTTGTCTTGGAATGAGATTACTTGGTTTTGTCCTGGCCCTGACCGGATACCCTTGGTGAGAGGGAAAACAGATGTATAGTTAGTTTTGGGAGATGATATTTTTTCGCCTTGTAAATCATCTCTCTGTTATGTAACGTATTCTGTTGTGATGTTTACATATGATAATATGATTTGTAAACATTTGAGTGTATTCCTCTTTGTGGGGACCTGTGCTTGTGACTGGATAAGACTGATCACCTAACTAAGTACTTCGATAGTTTGATCTTGGAATGTACATCTGTTCCCTATTTGATCCAATTCTCCTTTGTCTTACTTTTTCTTGGGTTCTTTTATTGTAATTAACTTTTTACTACCCCATTTTCTTCCTTTTTACTGGCGCCGATATGACCTTAATGCGTTGCAATCGCCGTAAAACCCTTGACAAATTAAAAACATAAGACTAATAGGACAACTGTTGCCTAGTCTTATACTTACAGAGATTGTTGTAGGATAAACATTTAATTTGAAGTACAAAAGCAGAATAGTAAATAGAGCCTTCAACAATCAATAAACTGCCGATGGAAATACGTGTAACTAAAAATGAAAATGGTTAAATGGATGGATAGACAAACCGAAAAAGAGACAGACCTATTAATAGATAAATAGATAGGTAGATATGTAGATAGATAGATAGATAGATAGATAGATAGATAGATAGATAGATGAAAAGGAGAGAGTGACAACAAGAGAGAGAGAGAGAGAGAGAGAGAGAGAGAGAGAGAGAGAGAGATGTTCGTTTTGCCGTGCTTTCTTTGTATACTGAAAGAAGGGTGGGGGGGGGGTTGAGGGGGGGGGGGGGGGTGGGTTCGTTTTAAACAATCAACAATGTGGGTGAACGCTAAAAAAAACTTGAGAGATTCAATAACCTGTTTTCATGTAAGTCAATGCACAATAAGCCCCTATCCCTCCTCGTCAAGCTAAATAGTTTGACCAGACCATTTCATTAATTGCAATCTCATTGGTCAATATGTTTCCAGTTGATTGACTATGACTTACTTTGAAACGAATAAATGCTTTCTTAAACTATCCCTACAATTCTTTGTTCCGCCTCCATCACTTTCTTCATGTCTACCTCACTCTATCCGTCTCCCTTCTGTTTCTTCCACACATACAAACACACACACACACACACACACACACACACACACACACACACAAACATAATTATACAGTCAGGCTTCAATCTTTACTCTATTTCCCTCCCGCTCTCTTAATGCACAAGCATTCTCTCTCTCTCTCATCCCCCTATCGCTCCTCTTTTTCTTTATATATATATCTCTCTTTCTCCCTCTCTCACGTGTGTGCGCGTTTGTATGTCTGTGTATGTGTGTGTGTGTGTGTATTTTACTCTCTCATTCTTTCTCTTCCTCTCTCATTCTGTTTCTTCATATTTCTTTCCCTGCCCATCCGGCTTCACATAGTTTCAAAACTGTACTTTGAAATTATAAACCCTTCTCTAACTTTTGGCATTTTGAAATCGTATTTCCTCTAATAAATAAGACAAAAATGTCACATTAATAATTCTTATTTCATTGATTCTTTATTTAAATATCAAACATTTTTCAAACATTGAGCAATGTTATAAAATTGTCGGCATTCTTTTTTTTTTTTTTTTGGTGCTTTATTTATTTTAAGGTCATCTTACATAATAATGAATAACTACAAAAGTAATGATTGGCTTATTACAAACATTTGTATGTTCATTATCAAATGTATATTCCAGCTCATGCCAAACTCAGTGATGCCAAAACTCCCTTTTCACCGGGAAAAAATCCGGTCTGGAGTTACGGGCAACTTCCGTCAGATTCCGGTGAGATTAAAATGTTCCAAGGATACCCCCCCCCCCACCACCTCCAGTCACTACTAATACAACCACCACCACCACATCATCTTCATTACCACTACTACTATAACCACCACCACATCCTCATCATCATCATCATCACCATCATCATCATCATCATCATCATCATCATCACCACTGCTACTACTACAACCACATCCACCAACACCACCACATCATCATCACTATTACTACAACCATCACTACCACTACTACAGCCACCACCACATCATCATCATCATCACTACCACTACAACCACAACCATCACCACCACATCATCATCACTACCACTACTTCTACAACCACCACCACCACATCAACTTCATTACCATTACTACTACAACCACCACCATCACCACATCATCATCATCACTACCTCTCCTACTACAACCACCACCACATCATCATCATCATCACTACTGCTAGTACTTCAACTACAACCACCATCGCCACCACATCATCATCACTACTACTACAACCATCACTACCACTACTACTACAACCACATCACCATCCCTACCACCATACTACAGCAACCACCAAATCACCGTCCCCAACAGTACTGCAACAATCACCACATCACCATCCATGCCACCACAACTACAACCACCATCGCATCATAATCTCTACTACCACCATCATCGAAACTCACAGCGATGATGTTGAACTACAACACACCCCACAACACGGTAACTCTAAAAATAGTACAATTAATGACGTCACAATCAATCCTCAACTAAACAAATGTCAGAACCGAGAAATCAGGTCATTATTAGAAAAGTACCAGTCAGTCTTTACAGACGCACCCGGACATACAACATTAGTGGAACACGACATAAAGTTAACCACATCTACCCCTATCAACGTGAAAAACTATCCTATTCCATTTCACGCACGAGAACAAGTTGAAAAGGAAGTTAAGGATATGCTAGATACAGGAATAGTTAGATATTCTTCAAGCCCATACTCATCACCAATAGTAGTAGTGAAAAAGAAAGACGGATCGATAAGGCTATGTGTCGACTTTCGCAAATTAAATGAAGCAACAGTGTTTGATGCAGAACCAATACCAAATCAAGAGAATTTATTTGCTGCCTTATCTCAAGCAAAATACATGACATTTTGGAGGGGACACATATAAAGAATTGAATTTATTTGGTTACATATATCTATTTAATCTAACTTTAAAGTTTAAATTGTAAATCTCTTAATTGCCCCACTTGATCATATTTTAATGAAACTCCCTATTTACAGGATTAATTTAATTTTTTTTTTCTTTTTCATTTCTTCCTCTAAATGGAATAGCAATTTATCCATTCATTCTTTCATTTAAATTGAATAGCATTTTATTGATTCATTCCTTCATTCATTTATTCATTTATAAATTATTCATTCATTCATTGTTCATTCATTCATCATTCATTCATCCATTCATTCGTTTATTCTTCTTGGGCTCTTTCTTCCAGTTCTTTTTCTTCTCTACGTATTCTGTCTTCATTTTCTTCTCTACAAATTCTTTCTTCGTGTTCTTTTTCTGTTTTTACTTTCTCTTCGCACCATGAAAATACTCTTTCCTGGAGTATTTCTAAGTCCTTTGCGAGACTAAAGTTAGCTAGGGGAATTAGGGTAAAATTGTGCAAATTAGTGATGAAAGCACCAAATTTGGTACAAAGTAACTTGAGACCACTATTAATCGATGTTGATATAGAACCACATTGAGAAATTCCTTCAACAGTGTGAAATAGGGAGATGAAAATCCGCCTCTTTGAGCTATATTAAAACAAAGGGGCGTAATCCATGAAATATGTGTCGTCAATTCGGCGCTTTAAAAATATATTATTTTTAGTCCGTGCAAGCGATTGATTATTTTGTTTTAAATAATTATAATTGTTAAAAATGTGACTTTATGTGATAAAGGGTCCGTTTGGGCCGGTAGTAGTATAGCTTTATTATGAGGACTGGAAGGGGGGTGGTGGGAGAGGAGGAGATGGTGCTGGTGTCAAGTTTTACTTGTGTTGTGTTGGTCGTCATCGTGGTGAAGATGATGGTGGAGGTGATGTTGGCGATAATGATGATTATGATGATGATGAGGTGATTGTGGTGATAATAGTAGTGATGATAGTGATGATGATGATGATGCCGATGAGGTGATGGTGGTGCTGATCTTGGTAGTGATGATGATGATGATGATGATGATGATGATGATGACGAAGACGATGATGATGATGATGATGATGATGATGATGATGATGATGATGATGTTGATGATGATGATGGTGATGATGATGATGATGATGATGATGATGATGATGGTGATGAGGTGACTATGGAGATAGTAGTATTGATAATGGTGATGGGGATGATGATGAGGTGGTGGTGATCGTGGTAGCGATGATGATGAAGATGATGATGATTATGATGATGATGATGATGATTATGATGATGATGATGATGATGATGATGATGATGATGATGGTGGTGGTGGTGGTGGTGGTGATGAGGTGATTATGGAGATAGTAGTATTGATAACGGTGATGGGGATGATGATGATGAGGTGGTGGTGATTGTGGTAGCGACGATGATGAAGATGATGATGATTATGATGATGATGATGATGATGATGATGATGAGTATGGTGATGATTAGGTGGTGGTGGTGGTGGTGGTGGTGATAGTAGTAGTGATTATGGTGATGTTGGTAACTATTAATTTCGATAATGAAAGACTTTCTTGGTGACGTATATTAACATTTTTAGATGATTAGGATCCAACAAAAATCATATTTATTAGACAAATGACTGTGGAACACATTTTTCTTGGGAGACTTGAGAGAATGCGACAGCAGCCTTTTCTAGTTTATCCTGATCTCTTTGAATTATTTTAACGGGGCAAGATAAAGCCAATATCTCGTTGTCAGCTTTTTCAATGGCAATGTGTTCAAGAAAACCATATGTTGTCTTATTGAAGGCTAAAATGTTTCCTTTCCTAAGGTTAGCTGTCGAGGCCTGGTAGGTTCGGCTGGATTCTGTCTCTGAACCTGATTGGGTGAACATGCGACTGGGTGCAACCTCTTTCACAACATTCTATGCTATACATCTTGATTAATTCAAACAATGTCAGAGTCAGCTCCAGTACGACAAGTTTGCCCCTAGACTGGGTCCCCTCTTGTTCCTTATCTACATCAATGGTTTGCCTGAAAGATTGTCGCTAGGAACTCAACTGAGACTATTTGCGGATGACAGCCTTTTGTACAGCAATAAGGCATAAGAGAGACTCATAAATTCTTCATCGGGACTTTGATTCCAGAAAATTACCAACAAAAGGAAGATAATACACAATATACCACAACTTACTAGAAGAAGTCACCAAAGCAAAATATCTCGAAGTAACGATAAACCTTACCTGGAAAGACCACACTGCAAACATATGCAGGAAGGCAAACTCCACCCTTGGATTCTTGAGAAGAAACATCTTCGGCTACAAAGTAACCATAAAAGAGAAATGCTATAAAGTTTATGTTAGACCAACACTCGAGTAAAGCGGTAAGGTACGGGATCTCGATCACACCTCCGAAATAAGGTAAATAGAATCAATCCAAAAAAAGCTATAAAATTCGTTCAACAAATCCTCAAACAAATCAAAGCCATATATAACACCTCATTTGGAACCATTGAAGGAAAGGAGAGAGAAGAATAAACTCAATGTATTTTACAAAGGTCAGAAAGACCAGGTCAGGTGTCATTACATGGCCTCCAACAGAACAAGAGGAAACCTGGCATATTTATGTTGCCACAATCTAGAGTAGACTACCATCTTCACTCGTTTCTGCCCTCAACTATAAGACTTAGGAACAATTTGGATAACTCCCAGAAAAACAATTAGGAATTCTGCTGCTGAGCCTTCCACGAGGGAGTTTCAGCTTGAAGAGGAAGAGGAAGAAAATGAATAAACAATTTCAGCAACAGCAAAACTAGAACTTTGTTTGTTTTGGTAATATTTAGCATTTTTAATGTTCATAAAACGGACATGACAAATCTTCTCCTGATAATGAACTTCCTGCGCAATCAAATCGCCATTTGAGAATATTGAGAGAATCTGGACATCGTTTATAATTTCTGCAGCCACGCGGATATTTTCGTTCATGACTTTTGTCATTATTGAATGGAGGGAAGCTTCATCTTATTGTTGCAAAGCATACAATGTGTCCTATTTCCTGTGATAACGTCATCTGAGGGAAAACGCATATTCTGCCTCCTTGGACAGTGGGATGATGAGAGATTGTCTAGATCGGGATAATTTGACAAGTTTTCTTGTGATTTCTCATTTTTCACAGCTAGCTTTCTGACTTTTTTTGGCCGTATATCAAAGCGACATAATTTGTGCCAGTTGGTATCATTTTGCTTCAGGACCTCCAGCGTATCCTCAGAGCGGTCTTCAACAGACAAATCTAGCTTGTCACTATCATTTTCTAATCCGTTAAAAGTCTTAACACCATAGCTGGTAGAACGTTACGCTACAAAAGTCACGTACCATTGACCACAATATGTCCACTTTGACAGAGCTGGGCATTCTAATTTTTTTTTTTTTAAATCTTTTGACAAATGAATCATTTTGACCAATCCACCTCAATACTGCTTTTACCATTTTATAATTGTTAGTAGTTAGTACAAGATTTAGTACATTGTCAATGCCATGATTTAATGGGTTAAGTGACTTGATCACGGGAATGTTGGTGCTGGGGATGAGGCGATGTTCATGACGGTGATGTTAAAGATGATGATAATACGGACATTTTCAACCTGAAATTTGATTTGAACAATATTATTACGCAAACCACAATGATAATATAACTGTATTGAATTAGTGTGACACATAAACATTGATGCTTAAGCGATATCTTGGTGCTCGGTATCCTGCTAATGATGATGATGACGATGATGATGATGATGATGATGATGATGACGACGATGATGATGATGATGATGATGATGATGATGATGATGATTATTATTATTATTATTATTATTATTATTATTATTATTATTATTATGAGGTGGGTAAAAGGCGACAGAGTTCAAGTAGACACCGTTTCGTGACCTCGCCGACCCGAAATCAGACGACACAACTAGCAACCGCAGAATGCGATGCATTTTTTATAGATATCTTCACATGAGCGGAAGTCTATTATTTTCAAATAATTCTAATTTAATAAGACATTAATAAAATAAACATTATACTCTTTGAATATACAAAAGATATGAGAGGGAAAAAATTGTTTGTTGTTTTTTTTTCGTATTCGTATTCGACCACCACAACTTTGATTTCTTCGATTTCACAATCTCATGTTCCGCGTTCCAATGCCGGTAAAATTTGAAATAACCAAATTTGTATACTTTTAGATTTTAAAAAATACTTTTGAAAAATATGTTACTCTCTTGGTAAATGAACGAATTTGATAAGTTGTGTGTTATGAATAAATGATAAGTTATACTTCCGATTTCGATTTAAGCAACAGTGTACATCTGTACTCGATACCGATGACGTAGTCTGTGACCTTTGACACCAAAGCAAAATGTCGTTGTTAAGGCGGCAAGTTTCATCACCACCGTTAATTTTTACACGATTTAAATTGCTGATATCTCAGCTCTTGGAGTAATGAGAAAGTGGTTCTATATCACAATTTAAACCTTAGAGCACGAACTTTTTTTCATAAAAAAATCATGCTTTCATCACTAATTTGCACAATTCGGGGGTTTTGTGTCCCTAATTCCCCTAGCTAAGTATCTTTTATATGCTTCCATGTTGCAATAAATTAGTTACGATATTTTATATATATTATATTGATAGGATACTGTTACTGACTGTTTTATTTATTTACACTTACTGGAATGAACTGTTCTATTTTTAGAAATCTCTCTCTCTCTTATTTCAACTTATTATGTATGTTGAATTTGATGCCTTTTATCGTTATATCTTATAAACCAATGTGTCAATACAATGCGGAGTTATTATGACTTGTGTCGATTACAATTTGTCAATCACGTGTACTCTGAACTATGTTGCTACGAAAAGTTTGTCACCAATGTGTGTGACTCGTCGTTAGTTTGTGTACAATTATTCTCAATGACGCTAATATACTAGAGTGTGATAACAATAATAGGATGCCAAAATAATCCCAAGTTATCTATCATTAAATATAACACGACGGCGAGTAGACTCCTTTTTTAAAGACTCACTTTTCAGAACATAATATATAAGTGGTTTTCGGTAACAGTAATATGTCAAAATGTATTTAAAACAAATCACTATGCAAAACAAATCACGATGTCTATAGTTACTATGTGATGACCAACTCAAGTAAAAGAGAATAATGAAGGTTATATTTACCAACAATAATTGTAAAAAGGCATTGCAGAGTGTTTAACAGTGATGTCTGAAATACAAAACAATAAAATATCGGTAAGTTTTACAATATACAAGGAAAGCACGACAAAACGAACATCTCTCTCTCTCTCTCTCTCTCTCTCTCTCTCTATCTCTCTCTCCCTCTCTCTCTCTCTCTCTCTCTCTCTCTCTCTCTTGTTGTCCCTCTCTCCTTTTCATCTATCTATCTATCTATCTATCTATATATATATATATATCTGTCTATCTATCTATCTATCTATCTATCTATCTATCTATCTATCTATGTATCTATCTATCTACCTATCTATCTATCTACCTATCTATCTATTTGCCCATTAATAGGTCTGTCTCTTTTTCTGTTTGTCTATCCATACATTTAACCTTTTTCATTTTTTAGTTACACGTATTTCCATCGGCAGTTTATAGATAGTTGAAGGCTCTATTTACTATTCTGCTTTTGTACTTCAAATTAAATGTTTATCCTACAACAATCTCTGTAAGTATAAGACTAGGCAACAGTTGTCCTATTAAAGTCTTATGTTTTTAATTTGTCAAGGGTTTTACTGCGACTGCAACACATTAAGGTCATATCGGCGCCAGTAGAAAGGAAGAAAATGGGATAGTAATAAGTTCTAGAATAACAATTAAAGCACCCAAGAAAAAGTAAGACAAAGGAGAATTGGATCAAATAGGGAACAGATGTAGATTCCAAGAGCACACTATCATTGTACTTAGTTAGGTGATCAGTCTTATCCAGTCACAAGCACAGGTCCCCACTAAGAGGAATATACTCAAATGATTACAAATCATAATATGATATGTAATCAAAACATAATAAATTACATAACAGAGAGATGATTTACAAGGAAAAAATATCATCTCCCAAAACTAACTATACATTTGACTGTTTCCCCTCTCACCAAGGGTATCCGTTCACGGCCAGGACAAAACCAAGTAATCTTATTCCAAGACAAAGACAGAAAGCTAGTTGGAAAACAGATATAGGGGGATAGAAGACAGTAAGTACCTCCCTACCCACTATGGGAGGTCAGGAACCCCACCAAATTAAAGACTTAGCATGTCCTATAATTTCATGAATAAAGAAAGAGGGGCAAAGGACCCTCACCTCGATCATTAACCAATGCAGCTAGACAAAGAAATAATAACACGTGGTGCGTATCAAAATGCACAAACTTACACACATGTAACACACGCATAATGACATCATGACACATTGCCAACAGGCTCATGTGATGAGCGTTAACCAATCAGAATCATCCATTTGTAAAGTTGTCAGGGAAAAACCTAGACTTGTTTACAATTCTTACAGTTCATTATTGGTTGAACCATGAAATTATGGAAC
>NC_088360.1:142450856-142458356 GCF_034508935.2 Berghia stephanieae | reverse complement strand
CTTGTTCTACGTGTTATGTGTTGCTGTTGTCATGGACCCTTTGTAAAGCGCTTTGAGCACATTTAATGGATATTGCGCTATATATATATAAGATCAAGTTGTTTTTTTTTTGTTTTGTTTTGTTTTGTTTTTTTTGGGGGGGGGGTCGTAATAATAGCGTCAATTCAGAAAAGACACATGTCTGAGGTGAGTCTCGAACTTTTATCTTCTAAGAAACTATCTGATACCTTAGCCATTCAATAATCTTGCCACTATTGATTATCAATTAGGATGTATTTTTCCCTCTATTTGCCATCAGAAACTGGTTACTATGAGAAGTAAAAGGGGACTTTGCATTGTGATTACGAATAGATTTTACCTCTGTCTGTAACGGTGTAATACTAGTGTCAATAGGGTTCAACAGTTGTGATGTCACTTCCCTTGTAATGACGCATAGTAACTTAGTAACTGGTTCTAAACTATCGGAACAATGGCGAACTTCCTTATGAAAGACTTCTCCGACGAGCATTAAATTGTATCAAGAGGAGAAAAACATTATAAATCTGATCGTGTTTTAACTTTTATACATGCTGGCCACATGACATGTGAAAAAGTTCTAGTCAGCATGAAGAATAAAAAGTACCGAATTTCTTTGTTTAGAACCTAGCTGCTCGTTGCTGGGCGGACATGACATCAGACTATTGACTCCTATTCAGAAAACGAAAATAGCTGACGTGGGGCTCGAACCGTGGTCTTACAGAACACAATTCATAACTGAACAACCTCACCTCTCAAGGTTATTAATTAAACTCTGTGTGGGTTTTTTTTTTCTTCTTCTCTCATTGTCCAATTTAAAAAACTGGTTGCTATGAGTAACCATAACAAACCGCCATATTGTTTACGATATTGCTTTGTTCTCTACAACCAACAAAGACTGTTTGATCTACTTGATACTTCCTGTAATATCGCTTGACAAGGGTCGATTACTTGTATCAGAGCGAAATTCGATACAGGAAAATCCTCCCCATTATTCATTTCTACCGAAATCTGACAAAACACGTTAAAACCTTTAGCGAGGAAAAGGTTTACTTCAAATATAGAAGGAACGAAATAGACATCACTCAGCTCTTTGATATTGTTTTTAGACAGCCATTTTTTATGATAAGTTCTGACTAAATTTTATCAATTAGACTTTACACGTTTAAGATTATACATAGGTGTGTGTTTTGGTAAATTATATTCGGCTGGCGCTGCGGATGTTGTGAGTATTTTACCTAAACCATATCATCAATAGATCGATTAATACGACCCTTAACATTTCAAAAAGGTTCAAAACAGACGTCTTAAATTTATTTTTTTAAAATTATGAAAATAACTTTAGTATTTTTGTAGAGCAATATCAACTAAACGTGCTGGAAGCGCTTTGCAAGGGATTCCAAGCCAACAGTAACACGGAACATGAAGAATGAGACATGACACGTCCTGTGATGCGCTATGTTTTCAATGCAAGGTAGAGGCCATCATATCATTTTATTAAGCGAGATACAGGCACAAACCAGAATAAAACGCAGAAAAAGCGTCCCATATTTTCCGTATTTTTTTCTCTTTGTGAGTCATCCAAATATATGACATCCTTGAAAGTGCATAACTTTGTTATATATTAATGGATTTTCAAAATTCAAAAAGATTTTTTCTCAGTGGAAATAGGGCTTTGATTTAAGAGTAGTATTTCCTACAAAAATAGAAAACAAAAATTTTTATAGTCATTGCTAGAAAAAGCGTCCCATATTTTCGCATTTTTTTCCTCTTTGCAGGTCATCCAAATAAATGACACCTTTGAAACTGCATAACTTGTTTATTTATGAATGGATTTTCAAAATTCAAAAACATTTTTTCTCAGTGGAGATAGGGCTTTGATTTCAGACATAAAGTTTCCCCAAAAAGAGAAAAAAAATATTTTTCATAGTCATTGCTACATTAGATCGATTCTTCTTCTTCTAGGTTCCATGCCTGGTCCAGGCTTCGGATACTGCATGAATTATCTCTCTCCATTCCTCCCTGTCTCTTGCTTTTTCAAACAGCTCTTGGATTGTTAGGTTGGTGAAGCCCTTCAGTTGGTCTATGAGTGTTTTTCTTTGTCTCCCCCGGGCGCGTTTACCAGGTATTTTTCCACAACTTGCCAGGTATTCATTCTTATCTTTCCTTACTATGTGTCCGAAAAAGGATAGTTGTCGATCCACTATTAAGGGCATTAGTTTCCTTTGTTGGTATGTTTGTTTTAGCACTTCTTCGTTCGTTTTGTGTGCAGTATACGATATTCTCTGCATCCTTCTCAAGCACCACATTTCAAAAGCTTCAATGTTCTTTTGTGTTTCTGCATTTGTAGTCCAGCTTTCGCATCCGTATAACAAGATTGGCCACACGTAGCACTTCAAGACTCGGAATCTAATCCCGAACGACATCTGTTTGTTTTTCAAAATGTTTCCCAGGTCCATGAAGGCCTGTTTGGCTTGAGTTATTCTTGCTCGTATGTCTCGGTTACATCTTCCATCTGTTGTCACTATTGAACCTAGGTATTTAAAACTTTCTACGTTGGCAAGTTGCTCGCCGTGAATCGTTATATTGCAGGTGTTGTTGTTTTCGGGGTTTTTCTGTATTACCATGCATTCCGTTTTGGTGATATTCACTTCCATTCCCTTGGCTTCACTATCTACTACCACTTTGTCAACAATCTTTTGAAGTTGGATTTCTGATGTTGCAATGAGTACCGTATCGTCTGCGTATCTTATATTATTTATGTTGTGACCTCCTACTTTTATTCCCTCCATATTATTTATGCCCCTCATGATTGTTTCTTGGTATAGATTAAACAGATCTGGTGAGGCAACACACCCTTGACGGACTCCTTTCTTAATAGGAATGGAATTTCCTGTAGAGTTTCCGATTTTGATAGATGCCTGCTGGGTGTAGTATAATGTTTGCATGAGTCTGAGGTCTTTCTCATCAGCGCAAATGGAGTGCAGTTGTTTTAGTATTTCTTCGTGGCGTACTCTATCAAAAGCTTTTTTGTAGTCGACAAAACAGAGGTATAGTGGGTCTGAACCTGTATAGCTCTTTCACTTAAAACACGGAGGAGGTATATTGCGTTCCTTGTCCCTCTGTCAGGTTGGAATCCATATTGTTCTTCTGCGATTTCGGGGTTAATCTTATTCCTTAGCCTGCTGATAATTATACGCAACAGTATTTTGTTGTATATTAGATCGATATTTGAATGAAAATATTATTATGACCAAAAATGGAAGTTTTAAAAAAGTGTTTCGTAAGAATACCGCCGGACTTCTTTTTTGAGTTGTTTATTAAAAATAAACCCGATCCAACGTCAGCATAAAGTAGAAACCATTTGTAACATTAGCCGGCGGATTAGCACCTCTGGAACATGTTTTTTTTCAACGATCCATCGCATCGAACCGACATTACGTCGGGATGAACCTTTTAAAAAAACTGAGCTTTCATATAGAGCAATATCCACTAAACGTGCTCCAAGCGCTTTACAAGTGATCCCTGGCCAACAGCAACATTTAACATTTAGGACGGGACATGACCCCTGTTAGGCGATGTTACAGTTTTTTTAAGACAGAGAAAACGCTGTAAACGGCTAGGTACTCATTTAACACCTGAGTACGGTGAGAGAATGTGAGTAAAGAGTCTTTTCCAAGGACTCAACTATGCACCAGCGAGGTTCGAACCCAGGACCTTCCGATCCCAAAGTGAGTGCCATGCCACTAGACCATATAGCTGCACATGTGTTACAGTGAATGACATAATTAGTTGGGTGGTGAAAAGGTTTGAACTGAGATATTGTCACGTTTAGTTAGAAGGTCAATTTTTATCCAAAATGAGTTCTTGTCATAAATGATTAAACCAACCCTTTTTATACATCTTCGGGAAATATCAAAACTTAATTTCACTTCTAATAAATTTTTCAGTTAGTCAAATTGAAAAAGTATGAAATTTGAGAAACCTTGCTGGATTCCTTTCCCATACATCTGACCATAATTCATGAAAAATCACCCGATTTACTTCAAATAAAAATTAAAATGCTCTGGTGAGCATATTCTGTCAGAAAATGCCCAAATCAAAAAAATATTTAGAAGTGAAGCTAAGCTTTGATATTTCCCGAAGTTGTACAAAAAGGGTTGATTTGATTAATTATTTATGACAAGAACTCATTTTGGATAAAAATTAACCTTCTATCTAAACTTGGCAACATCTCGGGTCAAACCTATTCACCTTCCGACACATTATGTCATACACTGACATCTATACTAAACAGTGCAAAGTACAGACAGTTTGTAACGGATACTAAGCTGCTAGAAGACGTAACTGTAAAAATAAAACATGAACAAAGATGGATATAACAGCTTTGAAAGACCAAATAAATACAAAATACGGAACGTTTGGGACTCAAAACTCTCCGTCAGTCTAGGAGTGAGACATGTAGCAAGCGTCCATGTCGCGTCCCTGGAATCCATTGCTGGAGACTGATGATGGCTACAACACGCACAACACTAACAGTCTAGAAGACAAATAATAAAAACATACTATATACATCATTTGAAATCTAGACATCTATTTGTAATAATAGCGGGTTGAATAGCAAATTATCTGAACCATTTATTTTATTTCAAAGGAATACACATTTTGTAATTCATCATGTCAAGAATTCGGGGTGAACTCAACGTATACTTATTTGCATATCTGATATCCCAAATTATTATGGTTTCATTGTTGTAATGGAATTACCCTCAAACCGACGCGAAACATTCGTAATCAATCAATCTTCTTGACTCTACATTCAGAATCAATCATATTTTCTTGACTAAACATTCAGAATCAATCAATCTTCTTGACTATACATTCAGAATCAATCAATCTTCTTGACTATCCATGATAATAATTAAGGAGGTCCAAGGTCCAGTTTATATTAAAAATAAACTAGAATGGACAGATATGAATGGAAGAGAGCTGACGACAGAGTCAACAAACGGGAGGAATGGACAACATTTGTCATTGCAGAGTGTGGGCAGCTAACGTCAATGAGGACGGGGCTGGATAGTAAGTTAGTATAATGTTAAATCAGTCTGATAATTATGTGTTCGATTATCAGACCTGTTAATGTGTGCACCTTGAGTTCCGTATTCTTGACTATACATTCAGAATCAATCAATCTTCTTGATTATACTTTCAGAATCAATGAATCTTCTTTACTATACATTCAGAATCAATCAAATCTTCTTGACTATACATTCAGAATCAATCAATCTTCTTGATTATACATTCAGAATCAACCAATCTTCTTAACCACACATTCAGAAGCAATCAATCTGCTTTAGTATACATTCAGAATCAATCAATATTCTTGACTATACATTCAGAATCAATCAATCATCTTGATTATACATTCAGAATCAATGATTCTTCTTTACTATATATTCAAAATCAATCAATATTCTTGACTATACATTCAGAATCAATCAATCATCTTGACTATACATTCAAAGTCAATCAATCTTCTTGATTGTACATTCAGAATCAATCAATCTTCTTTAGTATACATTTGGAATCAATCAATCTTCTTAACCACACATTTAGAAGCAATCAATCTTCTTTAGTATACATTCAGAATCAATCAATATTCTTGACTATACATTCAGAATCAATCAATCATCTTGATTATACATTCAGAATCAATGAATCTTCTTTACTATATATTCAAAATCAATCAATCTTCTTGACTATACATTCAGAATCAATCAATCATCTTGATTATACATTCAGAATCAATGAATCTTCTTTACTATATATTCAAAATGAATCAATCTTCTTGACTATACATTCAGAATCAATCAATCTTCTTGGCTATACATTCAGAATCAATCAATCTTCTCGACTATTCATTCAGAATCAATCAAATCTTCTTGACTATACATTCAGAATCAATCAATCTTCTTGACTATACATTCAGAATCAATCAATATTCTTGACTATACATTCAGAATCAATCAATATTCTTGACTATTCATTCAGAATCAACCAAATCTCCTTGACTATACATTCAGAATCAATTAATATTCTTAACTATTCATTCAGAATCAATCAAATTTTCTTGACTATACATTCAGAATCAATCAATCTTCTTGACTAAACACTCAGGATCAATCAATATAAATTACCCCAGCATAGTGAATAACGTTGAGACAGTGGATCACGTATCATGTTTCTCCAGAGATATAAGTCATTATGACTATGAGCACGTAAAACCATTGCTTATTTACACCAACTATTTTCAACTCTGTTTACGTCATATCATGTGTACGGAAATAGATACCAGCCTAATTACATGTGTCATCATGGCCATTTTGGAAATTGCGCACCTGGGAAGTTATTTTTCAATTAATCAACTCTGATTGTAATGGAAAAATAATGTTTTGTCAGAGTGAGGCAGATTTTAAGATATGTAGATATTTATATATGCAATGTTAACAACTGATCCTCATCAAAGTCAACAAAACGTGTTGGACCGTTTGGAATTGATACTAAACTGCTAGGAGCTGTCAGTTGCAAATACAAAAAAAAAACAACTAATGAACAAATAGGTATGTGACAGCTTTGAAAAATAACAAAATATTAAAATCCCTTCGTGAGCCAATAACAAAAATAAAAAAACCCATTAATCACATGACTTAAAATCCTGACATCAGTGTGTAACATTATCATTTCGTCGTATCGTTTAACAGCTAATTATGTTTTAAAACCTTTAAAAGCTCTGTGAAAGTTTCATGCGTAGATAGAATTCATCAAATTTAAATTAGATAACATTCATTGTGTATTAGATATCTAATATACAAATAAGTGTCATAATCAATAGTCGTAATATAAACATCTCTTTTTACATTAATTTCACATTTCCAACTTTATACATTCGAGAGTTTCGGATAATTACATATAAATTGCAAATGATGTAATTCATCGAAATCGAATATTACGTAAGTAAGTTCGTTACCAATGGGAGATGAATCATAATGTAACTTTTTGTCTCAAACTTTTGATTATTCCAAATTATGTAACATTGTTAGAAGGAAAATAATATTCCAAACTCAATCCTGATCGGTCATTTGTTTTTCAACAAGACGGGAAACTTGATAAAGGGGAAACCCGAAATTCCATTTGATCTGTTTTTGTAATTAAATTGAAGCTTACATTAAATATCAAAGGGGAAACCCGAAACGTTCATTTGATCTGATTTTGTAATTAAATTGAAGCTTACATTCAATTTCACATTATTATTTATTATCATTAAAAACAAGGCACAAGTTGGAAACTTTCCATATCTTTATTTTTACACAGCTTTGTTAAAACCAGCATAGATTGGTAAACAATAAAGGATTTTTATTACATTTGGCAAGCACTAACTTAAGAGTGTGCTCTTGTTGCTTGCAAGTTTTCCAATGTTTCTGAGTT
>NC_088360.1:142435856-142445856 GCF_034508935.2 Berghia stephanieae | reverse complement strand
GGGATGGGGAACAGTCAAATACATAGTTTACAGGTTTGGGAGATGATAATTTTTTTACTTGCAAGTCTCTAAGAATGTACTGTTATTTTTTTTTCCCGAATAATATAAAATACTTTGCAAGCATTGGAGTGTATTCCTCTTTGTGGAATCTTTTACTTGTGTCTGGATAAGACTCGTAGGTGATCTCAAACTAGGTACACTGATTGTGTGATTTTAGAATCTACATCCGTTCCCTATTTGAATCACTCCCAGTGTGTCTTACTTTTTCTTGTGAGCTTTTAATTAAAAATCTAGAATTTTGGGCTAGCCTATATACTTTAGTTTTACTGGCGATGAAATAACCTAAATGGTGTAAGTCAGGATAAAATCTCTCGTCTTCAGGTCAGTCAGAACAGTGCGAAAAATCAGTTATGAAATAACCTAACTGGTGTAAGTCAGGATAAAATCTCTCGTCTTCAAGTCAGTCAGAACAGTGCGAAAAATCAGTTATGAAATAACCTAAATGGTGTAAGTCAGGATAAAATCTCTCGTCTTCAGGTCAGTCAGAACAGTGCGAAAAATCAGTTATGAAATAACCTAACTGGTGTAAGTCAGGATAAAATCTCTCGTCTTCAAGTCATTCAGAACAGTGCGAAAAATCAGTTATGAAATAACCTAACTGGTGTAAGTCAGGATAAAATCTCTCGTCTTCAAGTCATTCAGAACAGTGCGCAAAATCAGTTTTAAGAAAAGTTCGTATGGACCACTCCCTCCCAATTCTCTACGAACCGCACTGACTACCAATCAGAGAGAGATTAATCAAATTACAAATTCGCCATGATAAGTTTTAAATGTTTAAACGACGAAGCCCCTATCTACTTTAAAAATCGATTACATCCTTATAAACCATCCAGGTCACTAAGATCATCATCTGATTTTTAAAAAAAACTTTTAGTTCCTCTTTATAAATACAATTGTTTTGGCGGGCAATCCTTTTCTGTCATGGGACCCCGTGTATGGAATTCTATTCCCAGAACCATTAGGAAACAACCAACTATTAATTCTTTTAACTCGAAACTAAAGCAATTCATTTTCACGTCTGCCTATTTTAAATCTGAGATATACTTCACCCTTTTTGACTTTCATTGGATTTTCGGATTGAGGTTACCAAATAGTCGGTTATGGCACAATAAACTCATTTATTTCAACCAATGTAAAGCGCATACAACAAATTTAGAAAACAAAAAATGAAATTAACAGAAAATAGACATACTTGAACTCAGACAATTGGTTGACGTGACCTAGAACGGTAGTCTATACTAGCAATGAGTGGGTCATTTTGGTGGCTGTTTTCAGAAAGTTTCTGTCAGACACAAATAAATAGAAATAAAGATAATAATAAATAGACAAACAGGAAATAAATAGACGTGAACTCTGGCAACTGGATGACACAGAACGGGACTCTACAAGACTGGCTGGGTCATTTATGTGACTTATTTTCAGAAGGTGTCTGAGGAAAAAAAGCCCCAATGCAAATATAGAAAACAATCAGAAACCGACAACCATGAACTAAACGAATTGGTTGATGTGACACAGAACGCTACCTTATAATAGGGAATGAGATTATCGGAAGAGTAGCGTCCCTTGATTGGACGTCACCCATAGTCTGTGGCGTCACCGGCGTAAAAGTTATTAGAGAGAGAACGTCATGTTGGTTGTGCACATGCGTCTCTCGTCCTCGCGAATCAAGGGACGCTACTCTTCCGCTAATCTCATTCTCTATACTTGGTGGGCCATTTCTTTAGCGTATTTATCAGAAAGTTATGTCTGACATTTTAAGATAAAAACATACAAATAAAGAAAATAATCAGTAAAACTACAGAAAATATGTATCTAGAATTTCTCTAATGGCTTTTTATGTCATCAAGTACTCTGGAGAGCATCCACCTTACCATCTTTGTAAAGACCGGAGACAAATCAATATAAAGCCCTTTCAAATATTGTGAATAACAAAACATACGACACAGGGTAATTGCATACATCGTCCAATTGGAGCTTACAACTTGCTTTTGTTTTGTTTTGTTTTTAAAAATGTGTTTAACCAGTTCACTATAGTACTCTGGAAAGACACGTATTCAAAAATTTGGCCAGAAAAATCTTCCTTCAAATTATATCCATCGATTTAAATGTCCCTCATCTTGACAAAAACTTTAAAACCTGGGACTTTAAAGTAATGGGTTTGATTGGGGTTTTTTGTTTTTTTTGCCAATATGAGATTCATTTAAATCGATCGATATTTGAAGGACGAGTTTTCTTGCCAATTGTATAAATACGTGTTTTTCCATAATACGGCAGTTAACTGGTAACAAGGACATGATGACTTAGCTACGTAACATTTTCAATGACTCTTTGTCTCTGGCTAAATAACTCTGCCCACAGAGATTCCATTAGCTTATCATGAAAACAGCTGACAGTGAAAAGATTCCATCCTTTGTGTGATTCATTGAAAAGTGATTAGAGGTACTTAATTATTAAAACACATTAGTTTTTATAAACTATGTTATACACCGATGTTTACATGCCGTGAACTCCCATGTAAGCCCTGCTTAAGGGGCGGTTTGGGTCTAATTATTAGGAAAATCCTTCAAAAATTTGATTTTGAGATTTTGGTGGAAAATGATATTTTATTATCTTAGAAATAATATAATTGAAGTCCAAATTCTTAAAGTAGACTATAAAGGCACGAAATACACAGTCGAAAATGGTACAGGTAGTAAGAAATGTGTGAAAAACGGGAAGCCATTTTGCTATTTTCTCAATATGTCATTTTTCTAAGGGTATGAGAAACTGTGTCAAACGTTTCTCAGAATCTATTCAATGAAATTGTCTGAAATTTTCCACAGTTATGACAGAGATAATGTATTGTGTCGCCATAGAGAGATATTTTGATAAGATTTGTGAATTTTAAATTATAATCCTAAATCTGAAATTTTTACATCAATTTTGTCATAACATTTTGATTCTCAATGTTGTAATGATCTAATAAAAATTCCATAAGCTAAAGCCGTAAAATCTCTCTATGGTGACACACTATGGTACAATGTTGACAAGAGGGAAGAATATGGAGGTCATTCCTTCATTAGTTTTTGTGGAACGTTTGCCACAAGATTGTTATATTTTTTGATGTCAGACCCCCAAATTAGATCGCAAAATGGGTATCAACACAGATAATTAAAATTTTTCACCATCAATGTTGTTTTTTTAACCTATATTGATGATACAGAATGATTAAAACCGCCCAATATAGGTAATTAAATTTTTTAAAGAAAAGACCCAAACCGCCCCTTAATCATCTTTATCATTGGAAATGTTATATTAATATTATGATAGACTATGTGATCAATCGTCTCAAAACGATACTATGTCGTGTTAGCCCTGATCTTTAGAATTGAATTATAAGCCTTATCTACGATTTAAACACACACAAACACACACCCACCCACCCACACACACACACACATATATATATATATATATATATATATATATATATATATATATATAGAGAGAGAGAGAGAGAGAGAGAGAGAGAGAGAAAGAGAGAGAGAGAGAGAGAGAGAGAGAAGGGGGGGGGGTTGAACGAGGGGCCGGATATTGAATGTATTGCCATAAAATTAGAGTGAATATCTTAGCAATAATATTTGAGAGGATATACAATTCCTAACATCGCAAAAGACCCAAAGTTCATATTATTTTTTAACATTTTTATTATAACAATTAACATTTCATGATCTGATTAGGCCTGGTATAATACCGTGTTGAAACGGTGGGACATATATCGATGGTCGGCGAATCAAACATTTGACATCTCGATTTTCACGATCGGAGGATCAAAACTCTACATACAAGTCTGTATGCGAACTTTGCGCACCATGTTTTTATAATTTAATTTTGGGCGGATCAGACCTCTGATGACTCGTATGTCGACTTCAGAGGTTTGATCCGCCGATCGTGGAAATTGGGACTACAGAGGTTTGATCCGCCGATCGTGGAAATTGGGACTACCGAGGTTTGATCCGCCGATCGTGGAAATTGGGACTACCGAGGTTTGATCCGCCGGTCATCGATATATGAATTCTGACCACTGCCTCTTTAACCCCAAGAAACTGAAATTTCCCATTTTAAAAAAAATCAAATATTTCAATTAAAACTCCATTATTTTCATTATATCTTTCCAAATATTTACCAGATTGTCACAATTTAACCAGACCTTTGATTACAATTATTTGAGCGAGTGTCTTCGTTGATTGTATTCCCAAATTCCAGTTTGCTCCAGTTTCTTTTTAATTCTTGGTCACTTTAACTCACTCAATCCTAGATATTTGTGCTATTTTTCAAATTTTGAAAATAAATTTATTAAAAATGAGCATTTACATAGATAGTTTTATTAAATTATTATTAACATGCAAAAAACTAAAACCAATAACTTTGATACTACGCCTATAATTTGCCTCATAAAAATGTAATAAATAGGCATGGAGTAAAAGTAACCCGGGCAAACTAAAGGGTTAGGGTTGGGTGAGTTAATTGATATCATCAATCATCATCACCTTCAACCACCGAGAATGTTCTATAGCCACCACAGCCACTATCTGAAAAATAAATATTTCAAAAAAATTGGGCCAGAAAACTCGTCCTTCAAATATCAATTGATATAAATGACCCTCGTCTTATTTAAAATCCTCAAACTTGGGACATCAAAAAAGGGTTCAATGGAGTCCCAGGTTTGACAGTTTTTGACAAGATGAAGGTCAGTATAATCAATTGAATTAAAGGATCAGTTATCTGGGCAAATTTTTTTTTAATGTGTTTTTCCAGAATACGATAGAATATGTTCATTCATTTTCTAATCAGGCGTGTTTTCTGGTAATCTCTTGAAAACAGACGTTTTTCGGACGAAAGAGATACTCACAACTTTGTTTTGAATAAATATTTACCAAATCCATTTGTTTGAGAGTGTGTATACATAGTACACGCATTACACATTATCATGGAATTCCCCAGATATTACGTCAGACAATATTGGACAAGTGGTGGATTGAAATGAATCAAAATATAACACGATATATTGATACAAGTTTCAGGGTTTCGATTTAAGATAAAGGTGAACTTAAATAATCGATATAATCGAAATTTTGGATTGATGCTTGACGTATCAATTCAAATTCGATCTGCTATTTTAAGTGCTATTTCATTATCTTTTAATCCTTTTCTTTTCTTTTCTTTTTTTTCTTTTTTTCTTTTTTTTTTTTTTTTGGTAAAGGGAAAAAAAGAGGGGGGGGGAGGGGGGGGCAGTGTGACTCAGTGGTATGCACAGTTCGTGGCGGTATGGTCTTTGCTTCGTACCCGAAAGATGCCAAATTCAACTACCCGCCGAGCTGGGTAACCCTGAGCATGTCACCTCACACTGGATCACTTTGCGGCGCTGCACTGCGACTGACGTCTTGGTTATTCCAATATTCGGTTGGATCAGACCGTTAAGACAAATTTCCCTTTTGAGTTGAAAAGCGTGAATTTTATTTATCTATATTTTTTTTATTACGAGATATGGGCCCTATATAAATGATTTTTTATTATTGCTATTATTATTATTGCTCTTATTATTATTATTATTATTATTATTATTATTATTATTATTATTAGTATTAGTAGTAGTAGTAGTAGTAGTAGTTAGTAGTAGTAGTAGTAGTAGTAGTAGTAGTAGTAGTAGTAGTAGTAGTAGTAGTAGTAGTAGTATCTTATTATTATTATTATTATTATTATTATTATTATTAATAATAATAATAATTATTATTATTATTATTATTATTATTATTATTATTATTATTATTATTATTATTATTATTATCAGTATTATTATTATTAATATTATTATTATTATTATTATTATTATTATTATTATTATTATTATTATTATTATATTTTTATTATTACATAGTAGTAGTAGTAGTAGTAGTAGTAGTAGTAGTAGTAGTAGTAGTAGTAGCAGCAGCAGTAGTAGTAGTAGTAGTAGTAGTAGTAGTAGTAGTAGTAGTAGTAGTAGTAGTAGTAGTATATATTATTATTATTATTATTATTATTATTATTAATAATAATAATAATAATAATAATAGTTATTATTATTATTATTATTATTATTATTATTATTATTATTATTATTATTATTATTATTATTATTATCAGTATTATTAATAATTATTTATTATTATTATTATATTATTATTATTATTATTATTTATTATTATTATTATTATTATTATTATTATTATCATCATCATCATTATTATTATTACTACTACTACTACTACTACTACTACTACTACTACTACTACTACTACTTCTGCTGATGCTGCTACTACTACTACTACTACTACTACTACTACTACTACTACTACTACTACTACTACTACTACTTCTACTGTCTATTTATTTATTTGTTAAACACTGCCTCAACATGTTTTTAATGTTAAAGATTTCAAGACAATATCCACTCAAATGCGAATAATTGGATAGATTGGAATGAATTATTCCTAACAACTCGGGTTCTGATCACTTTTAGTTTTAAATGAATTGTACCTTAACACATCAAAACAATATTATTATGTGGAGGTAATTTAAATGCTGAAAATTGAAGTGCACGGACTTATATCCAGTTTTTAAGTGCAGTTTTTTTCTGCGGCTATGTGGTATGACAAGCACTTTAAGACCAGAAGGTCCTGGTATCGAGTCCAGCTGTCGGCGCATATTTGAGTCCTTTGGAAAAAACTCATTACTCATATTCTCTCACCGTACTCAGGTGTTAAATGAATATGTCCGTTACAGCCTTGTCTCTGTCCGAAAATAAAATTGTAATATCGCCTAACAGGCGTCATGTCCCGTCCTAAATGTTAAGTGTTGCTGTTGGCCAGGGACCCTTTGTAGAGCTCTTTGAGCACGTGTAGTGGATATTGCTCTGTATAAAAGTTTAATTTAATAAAAGAAATAAGTTGTTGATAGTGATCTGAGAAAGCGTGCATGAATGTATATATCAGATTTTTATCTTACAACAATGCCTGCTCTCTAATTTGTCAATATGAATTATGGAGGAGAATTACTATCATATCTGAAAGTAACAAAAATTATAAAATTCCTTATAGATAGTATGCGCTTGGCTGAGAAGCTCATAACATTGCCATCTGGAAGTATAACGGACCAACACACAAAACTGTGTGTATCCATGAACGTTTATAGTCAGGTTAATACAGTTCAGTAAGCATTACTCATAAACGCGGATGGCAAAAAACAATAACAAAGGCCTGAGTGACGTCATCTTCGATCTATCTATAGGGACCATTTTGGCTTCAACATCCCATTTGGACATAAAGTCCATCTTAGCATAGGACAGCCATGAGGCGATTGATGACGACAATGAAAAGGAAATGCGGTTAATCTGTAAAATATTATCTAAAATTGAGTAATGAGGAACCTTGTATTATAGAGAAAAAAAAGTAGTTTTTCATAGCCATTAATTCCACGGAACTGGAGTTTATCCCAGTTTCTGGAGCGTGAAACGGACAATAGCAATTTGCTTGCCACCCTTTGGATAGGACGCTTGTCTATCACAAACTACTTTCCGCCAGACCCAGTTATCCAATCACTGCTGGGTTGACAGGGACGTCAGAAGAAAAAAAAAGAATTTCGGCTTTTCTCGAGATTAATCTTTTTCTTTCTGCGTGTGAAGGGGTTGCTCTACCAACTAAGCTACCTGGCCTCCAAGGGAAAAACTAGACGATTTTTACAGAATATTTATATAGCGCAATATCCCATAAACATGCTCAAAGCGCTTTATAAGGAGTTATAAGATAACTGCAATACCTAACATGTAGGACGAGACGCGACTCCTGTTAGGCGATATTACAATTTTGCGGACAAAGACAATGTTGTTAACGGCCACGTACTCATTTTACACCTGAGTACGGTGAAAGAACGTGAGTAAAATGCCTTTTCCAAGGACTTAACTATGCGCCGCTTAGCGAGTCTCGAAGCCTGGACCTTTCGAGAGTCATACCGATAAACCATAATATAGCCGCACAAAGTGATAGTTTAAATCAAAAACAATATATAATATAATTGTCTGTAATAAGCAAAGGCTGAAAGCAAGAAAAAAAAAAGAAACAAGTTCGGTTTGTAGAACAACTTTTTACCAAGGACGAATTATAATGGACCATCACAAATCATTAACTCACTCAACCCTAACACCGACTATATCCGTAGTTTACCCGGGTTACTTTTACCCCATGCCTATTTATTACATTTTTCTGAGACAAATTATAGGTGTAGTATTAAAGCTAAAGTTGTTAGTTTTTACATGTTAATGGTAGTTGAATAAGACAATCTTTGTACATGCTTATTTTTAATATATTTGAAAAGCAGCAAAAATCTCTAGGATTGAGTGAGTTAATAATAATAATAATGCTGAAAACGCTATAACTCCGAGACTCCAGACTCTAAGCGTTCAAATTACAAATTACTTTGGCTGCGCTGAAACATAATCATTCACACACAAGCACACGCACACCCCCCCTCCCCTCCCCCCCCCCCCCCCCCCCCCCCCCCACACACACACACCACTACACAAACCAGACCTATCAGCTTCGCATATCATCTAATAAGATCGAAACAAATATTAATATGTTTTAAGCGAACGTTTAAAAATAGACAAAGATTCTTTTTCACGAATGCTCTGTGGTAAGGCGTTCCAAACATCTCAGCATTTTTCCGTATTCGAGGGACAACTATTTTTTTATTATTTCATAAAACAGTTTACAAAATGTGACCCTTCGCCTCAAAACGGTATTAAGTCGGAATGGTTAAGATGTTGAAAATTGAATTTATAGCCAGAAATATCAGACTTGTGTTGATTTTGTATGTTTTATTGATGAGAATGGATACCATATCTTAGGGTGCTGATGCCAACAATTTATTTTTTTGACCAAATAACATTAAATTCACCTTTTAAGCATCTGGTTCGTTCCGACATAATACCGTTTTGAGACGAAAGGTCACAAATAGCAATTTGCTTTATTATTCACATTTAAACAAAACTTGTTTATCTTTATGAGATTTATCGTCAATCCGAGTCATTTTCTTTTGTGGCTTTGTGGTCTATTGATATGACATTAGGTTTGTGAGTTGAGGGTCCCGTGTTCCAATCCCGAGATGGAACGTCTCAAAAAAGAATTTTTCAGGGATTTTTATAACTATGTTCAGGTGAATATGTGGCAGTGTTTTCTCTCTCGAAAAAAAAAATTGTAATTCCATTATTGTACGGCTATGTGGTCTAGTGGTATGACACTCGCTTTCGGATCGGAAGATCCTGGGTTCGAGCCTCGCTCGGCGCATAGTTGAGTCCTTGGAGACGGCTCTTTACTCACATTCTCTCACCGTACTCAGGTGTAAAATGAGTACCTGACCGTTAACAGCGTTGTCTCTGTCCCAAAACATTGTAATATCGCCTAACAGGCGTCATGTATCGTCCTAAGAGTTATGTGTCGCTGTTGGCCAGGGACCCCTTGTAAAGCGCTTTGAGCACGTTTAGTGGATATTGCACTATATAAAAGCTCATTTTATTATTATTATTATTATTTATTAAGCGTCATGTTTCTTGCTGCATTTGTTGCTGTTAACTTGGGAGGGACACATTCACTTTGAGCACAATTTTAATAGATAATACCCCATATAAGGGGCAGCGTGGCTCAGTGGTACGGTCTTTGCTTCGGACCTGAAAGGTACCAAGTACCGATGCGCTGTGTGGCCTTGAGCAAGTCACCTCGCCCTAGCTCACTTTGCGGCGCTGCTCTGCGGCTGACGCCTGGGTTATTCCAGTTTTTCTTTGGAATAGACCCTAAAGACAAATTTCCCCTTGGGATGAATAAAGGGAAATTTATTTTTATTTATTTTATGTAAATAACACCTCCAGTAA
>NC_088360.1:142423356-142430856 GCF_034508935.2 Berghia stephanieae | reverse complement strand
ATTTATATAGCGCAATATCCACTAAATGAGCCCTAAGCTCTTTACAAAGGGCACTAAGTAACAGCAATACTTAACATGTAGGACGAGACGTGGAACCTGTTAGGAGATAATATTACCGTTTTCCTAACTGTTAAAGCACACAGTTAAAGGCCAGGTACTCATTTCATACCTGAGTACGGTGAGAAAATGAGAATTAAGAGCCTTTTCCAAAGACTCAACTATGCAGAGTTGGACTCAAATCTTGTACTTTCAATCCGAAGGCGAGTGTCAGTCAACAAGACCACATAGCCACACAAAGAAAATAGCCGCAAAAACCACATAGCTACATAGACCACATAGCTACACATCCACGTAGCTGCACAGACCAAACAGCCACATAGACCACATAGCCACACAAACCACATAACTACAGAGACCACATAGCACACAGACCACATAGCCGCACAGACCACAAAGCCACACAGACCACACAGTCACACAGACCAATAGCCACACAGACTACATAGCCACACACACCATATAGCCACACAGACCAATAGCCATACAGACCACATAACACACAGATCACATAGCCACACAGACCACATAGCCACACAAGCCACATAGCCACACATGCCACATAGCCACACAGACCAATAGCCACACAGACCACATAGCCACAAAGGCCACATAGCCACACAGACCACATAGCCACACAGACCACATAGCCACACAGACCACACAGCCACACAGACCAATAGCCACACAGACCACTTGACCACACAGACCACACAGCCACACAGACCACATAGCCACACAGACCACATAGCCACACAGACCAATAGCCACACAAACCAATAGCCACACAGACCACATAGCCACACAAACCAATAGCCACACCGAACAATAGCCACACAGACCACTTGACCACACAGACCACACAGCCACACAGACCACATAGCCACACAGACCACATAGCCACACAGACCAATAGCCACACAAACCAATAGCCACACAGACCACATAGCCACACAAACCAATAGCCACACCGAACAATAGCCACACAGACCACATGACCACACAGACCAATAGCCACACCGAACAATAGCCACACAGACCACATAGCTACACAGACAAATAGCCACACAGACTGCATAGCCACACAGACCACATTTCGACACAAGTCCCTTTAACTGACAAAAACTATAGATAGTATGCAGATGACGTCACTCGGGCTTTTGTTATTGTTTTTGCCATTCGCGTTTGTGAGTTGTTCTCACTAAACTGTATTAACCAGACTATAAAAGTTCATGGTTACACAGAGTTTGTGTGTTGGTCCGTTCTACGTCCGGATGGCAATGTTGTGAACTCCTTGGCCAAGCGCATTCTATCTATAAGATAGAACGAAGTTGACGTCACTCGGGTCTTTGTTGTTGTTTTTTATCATCCACATTTATGAGAAGTTCTCACTTAATTGTATTATCCTGACTATAAAAGCTCAAGGTTACACAGAGTTTTGTGTGTTGGTCCGTTATACTTCCGGATGGCAATGGTATGATCTTTCGTAGCCCAGCGCATACTATCAAAAGCTTGGCACTGACTGTAGTCCTCGTATACTCACAGTTTGACACCTCCCATCAATGTACATTCCTATAGATAGTTCGAAGATGACGTCACTCGGATCTTTGTTAATTTTTTTTTTTATATCCGCGTTTATGAGTAATGCTCACTGAACTGTATTAACCTGACTGTAAACGTTCATGGATACTCACCGTTTTGTGTGTTGGTCCGTTATACTTCCGGATGGCAATGTTATGAGCATTACTCAGTGAGCATTACTCATAAACGCGAATGGCAAAAAAACAATAACAAAGACCTGAGTGACGTCATTTTCGAACTATCTTTAGATAGTATGCGCTTGGCTAAGAAGCTCATAACATTGCCATCCGGAAGTATAACGGACCAGCACACAAAATTATGTGTAACCATCCGCGTTTATGAGTAATTCTCACTAAACTGTATTAATCAGACTAGAAACGTTTATGTTACACATAGTGTTGTGTGTTGGTCCGCTATACATCCGGATAGCAATGTTATGAGCTTCTAAGCCAAGCGCATACTATCTATAGATAGTATGGCTAAGAAGGTCATAACATTGCCATCCGGAAGTGTAACGGACCAACACACTAAACTGTGTGTATCCATGAACGTTTATAGTCGGGTTAATACAGTTCAGTGAGCATTACTCATAAACGCGGATGGCAAAAAACAATAACAAAGACCTGAGTGACGTCATCTTTGAACTATCTATAGTCTGGTTCATACAGTTTAGTGAGAATTACTCATAACAATGTGAGGGAAAAACCAATAATAAAGACTTTAGTGACGTCAACTTCGTTCTATTGATTCGTTTAGGTAAATGTTTCTTTATTTTGATTTTACACACTGAATGAGTATCGATTTGACCTATTTCTAATTGTAAGTACTAGATACTCAAGACCAGGGCAGTTCCGGAATATCTAAGTGGTTTGGTCGAATACTTCATACTGTAAACCGAGACTAAAAGCTGCAAAATCCGGAGCCAAATTTTAGTTATACTATAACAAATAAACATTATGAGAGAGAGTGTGTGTGTGTGTGTGTGTGTGTGTGTGTGTGTGTGTGTGTTTACTTGTCTAAACCCCGTTGTCGCTCCATATTGTTTCCTGTCCCTGTATTACAGTATCGGCTGTAATCGTGGCCTTCGTAAAGGTATGGCCTGACTCGGACCAAAAAATGACGTCAAAATGCCAGTCTTTTGCCACAAAAGAAAAAAATCGTGAGTTGTATTCAATAGTTCAACCAATGAAATGACTTGTTTCCATGAGCTCTCCTAACGACAACTCACAAGGCGGTGCAAAAACCAAGTAATCACGTCAAACTGCCAGTCCTTTTGGATTTCAGTATCAGGCTATAACAAAATGATGGCTACGCTGTTATCCGGTATGAATTTACCGCCTTGAGGTTCACTTGTAATCCTCTTCAACAGTCGTAACGTCACTTCCCTCGTAATGACTCATGGTAACTTAGTAAATGTCTCTAAACTATCGGAACAATGGCGGACGCCCTTATGAAATATTTCTCCGACGAGCTTAAAAGTGTATCCAGAGGGGAAAAAACATTATAAATCTGATCATGTTTTGACTTTTATACATTCTGATCACAAGACATATGAAAAGTTCTAGCCAGCATGAAGAATAAAAAGTATTGATATTTTTTTGTTTAGAACCATGATGGCCGTCGTTGCTGGGCGACGTGACTTCAGACTATTGAATCCAATTGATTCCGAAACGGCTGGTCAATGTAAAAACAACCAGTGAGTTTTTATGTAGTCAAATATCCACTCAATAAATGCTCTCTACGCGATTTACAGGGGTCCCAATTAAAAAACTTGAGCTTTCATTTCTCGCAATATCTACAAAACATGCTCAAGGCGCTTTTACAGGGGGTCCCAATAAATACTAAACATGTTAGAACGAGAAAGGCGCCTGTTAGGCGATTTAATCTTTTTTTTCGGACAGAGACAACGCTGTTAACGGCAGGTACTCATTTTACACATGCGTAGGCCTACTGCGAGAGAATGTGAGCAAAGAGTCTTTTCCAAGGGCTCATCTATGCACTAACGAGGCTCAAACCCATGACCTTCCGATCCGAAAGCGAATGTCATTCCACAAGACTTTATAGCCGCACAGACGCATGCATAGCCGTCAAACAGCGTCATTAAAAGATCAATTAATCGTTCGAATGTCACTACGCATCACCCAATCAGAATAGTTCCTGCCATTTAGCTCGTTCCGTCCGTCCCCTTGACTATCTATTGAATTCAATAGTCTGATGTCACGCCGCCCGACAACGGCGGCCATCTTGGTTCTAAACAAAGAAAATCATTACTTTTTATTCTTCATGCTGGCTAGAACTTTTCATATGCTCAGAATGTGTAAAAGTCAAAACATGATCAAATTTATGTATTTTTTTTCCTCTGGACACGCTTTTATGCTCGCCGGAGAAATATTTTACAAGGGCGTCCGCCATTGTTCCGATAGTTTAGAGCCAGTGTTACTAAGTTACCATGCGTCATACGGAAGGAAGTGACATTACGACTGTTGAAGAGTATTAGGGACTAAAGAGTATACGTGCATCGCCGCAATCTGTTTTTAACAGATCGAAGTCACTGATCGTATTGATAGACCTTGATAGCAAAGGGCAATGACTCTTGTCGTGACAACGTCCTTGAACCACACACGTACACACACGATTAGTGTGAGTGCTTATGGATTACTACAGATTCGATCCTCTGTGATATGCACTCGTGAAACAGGTTTTATGTCAATAGTCTTATCAATGAATAAACACGTTTCACTTTCTGATTATTAACCCTTTAAAGCCGAGACTGAATTTCTTATGGAATTCAAACAAAACCTGGAGGAGTAACTTTGTTCTACGTTATAAGCACTCTGAAATTTGTCATGTTTGGCTATAGGTAGAATGAAGTTGAGGTCACTCAGGTCTTTGTTATTGTTTTTTGGCATCCGCGTTTATGAGTAATTCTCACTAAACTGTATTAACCATACCATAAACGTTCAAAGTTACACATAGATTTGTGTGTTAGTCCTTTATACTTCCGGATGACAATATTATGAGTTTCTTAGCTAAGCGCAAACTATCTTTTCGAATGCCAGAGTTGGAAATTTTCAATCCAACACGAAACAAGTCATATTGTTTAATTTATTTTTTCAACTTGGTTTTTTCTCTACAGATATGGTAGATTGGTAAGCTATGTTTGTTAAGAAATAGGTTTTATGTCAATAATTTTATCAATGAATGAACACATGTCTGCACGGCTAAGATCATTAACCCTTTAACGCCGAGACTGAATTTCTTATGGTAATGGAGACAAACCGCGAGTTGTATCTTTGTTCTCTTTCATCTCATTATTATTGTCATGTTTGATTCTGCGAATGCAAGAGCTGGGGATTATAACCCAACACCAACTAAAACATATTGTTATTTTATTTATTCCGTGCTTTAATAAAAAAATAATTTAATTATTTTTTTCTTCTACAGATTCTTTTGGTAATTTTTTTTTGTTAAAAAATGGGTTTTATGTCAATATACTTTTCAATGAATAAACAAATTTCTCCCCGGATCAGATTATTAACCCTTTAAGACCGAGATTGAATTTTGAACAAATAAAAATCCCCTCCATTTATTATAAAGTGGAAGCAGTGATTTCACGCATGTCTCTATTAATAGAATAAATAATAAATTCTCTTTATTCATCCCACAGGGGAAGTTTGTCTCTCGAGTCTATTCCAATGAAAGAGATAGGGCAAGGTGACTTGCTCAAGGCCAAACAGCGCAGCGGCTGGTGATCGAACTCGGTACCTTTCGGGTACGAAGCAAAACCGTACCGCTGAGCTACGCTGATTAATCACAAAAAATTCGAAAGGCCTTAAACCAATAATATTTTCAATCGATGTTTCTTAAAATTCCATTTGACCATTGAAAAACGATTCGCTTTACTCCCATAACAAAATACTTGAGCTTTTATATAGCGCAATATCCACTAAACGTGCTCAAGGCGCTTTACAAGGAATTTTTGTTTCCCCATTTTGACTAGAAAAACGTGTATCCCATAATTTATGACGCCAAGATGTGTCAACTATTCTATGCCTCGTCACTTCTCTGTTTTTCTACATTCAACAATTAATTCGATTGACTGATTCAGTCAATATTCTGTTTTAGGGAAAACTACGGTGCTCAGCAGTAATTTTTAAGTCAAAATAACCAGAAATGTGAGATATTATTTTATGCCACTTTCATTAATCATATCTATTGTAGTCAATAAAATAATATACGAAGCTGTGTCAAAAGATCGCTTTCGTTACATTCGCATAAAAATACTCAATTACTTATTTGGGAAAATAAACAACAACCAGTTTCATTTGAGCAGGTAATTAAAAATAAACAAAATCATGCAATCTATCACCAAGAGAAAAACAGATATAGTTTTTTAAAGTTGAATGATAAATTTGTCAAAATTGATAGATTGTCCACACTTTTTCCACACATTCAAAAGTTATAAGTACTTTGGCGTACTCTGGAAAAACACATATTTATTTTAAAATTTGACCAGAAGCTCGTCGTTCAAATATCGATCGATTTAAATGACTATTATCTTGGCAAAAACTCTCAAACCCGGGACTTCGCCGAAAGAATCATTATAATGGCATTTTAAGTTTCCCATTCGTCACCAAGTCGCAATAGTGTTTGGTCAGTGCGCAACACTGATTGAAGATGACGTTTCCTAAATCTTTGTTATTAGTTCTTGACGGCTCGTAAGCTCTAACTACATTCTCTCAATCGTACTGGAAACCTTTAAGGTTACTTATCTGTTCTGCCGTTTTATTAAAGAAGACAGTATGTGCTATTTGGTTAGTATTGCATATAATGTGTTTTTCAAAACAACGGCCGTATTACTATGACCTATCTGGCTGTCATAACTGGTGAATACTTTACTTAAACGCATAGCATCAAACGTGAATCTTTTTTTTTTTTTTCAATCGTCAATGAAATTACCGAGTATTTGTCCCGTCGCCAATGTCGCCCAGCCAATCACATCGATCTTTCTAATGCGTCTAATTAGTAAGGACTGACTGAGTCAACAGCCAGTCCGAGGCAATCAGCACGATGGATAAAATACATTGGATTCGAATTCGAAATTATCCGATGTTTGCAGAATCAAACGGTTTTCCCGAATTGCAAATAGAGAGCGAGCATGTAAAAATGTCACGCTATTGAGTTTGCGGGGAAACTTTGAGTGCATATTGATAAAAACAGATTTACTAGAGATGCTATGAGACCGTGTAATACCTAATATTTAAAAAAGATATTGACGGTGTAGCTTTTCTTTTTTAAGTTAAAATTTTAGAACAAAATAAATGCTGAGGACAAAGTTCATTTAATCTCCCACGATACCAGGAAAATGATAATATGGAATCGATTACCGTTATGTCTATTTGATTCTTTAATTAGACACTCACAACTTTGTGAGACCCGAGTACGCGAACTTAAAATTGATATTAACCATTTAATGACGAATCTGAATTTTATTGTCTCATTTTATAATTTCTCTCACATCATTCAAAATAAACATCTGAAAAGATGTTCATGACTCGGTGCGACGTTTACATGCAGGTCTGACATCCGAACCCAATTATGGGCCTAGTTTAACATTGTTGTTATGGACAATATTTTGCGTCATTTTTAAGAGATTTTCATTACAACTATGATTCCATAATGAATTGGGTGATCAGACCTGCAAAACCATGCACGTCGACTCGGTGCCATAAAAAGCAGAAAGAAAATTACAATAAAAAATCATCTCAAAGACTCCTCTCGACTGGGGATCGAACTTCAGATCTCCTGATTATCGGCCTGATGTGCTAAAATGCCTCAAGGTTGGTTACCCGATACAATGAT
>NC_088360.1:142408356-142420856 GCF_034508935.2 Berghia stephanieae | reverse complement strand
ATACAGTTTAGTGAGAACAACTCACAAACGCGGAAGGCAAAAACAATAACAAAGGCCTGAGTGACGTCATCTGCATACTATCTATAGATAGAATGCGCTTGGCCAAGGAGTTCACAACATTGCCATCCGGAAGTATAACGGACCAACACACAAACTCTGTGTAACCATGAACTTTTATAGTCTGGTTAATACAGTTTAGTGAGAACAACTCACAAACGCGGAAGGCAAAAACAATAACAAAGGCCTGAGTGACGTCATCTGCATACTATCTATAGATAGAATGCGCTTGGCCAAGGAGTTCACAACATTGCCATCCGGAAGTATAACGGACCAACACACAAACTCTGTGTAACCATGGACTTTTATAGTCTGGTTAATACAGTTTAGTGAGAACAACTCACAAACGCGGATGGCAAAAACAATAACAAAGGCCTGTGTGACGTCATCTGCATACTATCTATAAGGGGCAGCGTGGCTCACGGTACGGTCTTTGCTTCGTACTCGAAATGTACCGATTTTGATTACCCGCTGCACTGTGTGGCCTTGAGCAAGCCACCTCGTCCTAGCTCAATTCGTGGCGCTGCACTGCGGCTGAAGCCTTGGTTATTCCAGCCTTCCCTTGCAATAGACCTTAAAGAAAAATTTTCCCGATGGGATGAATAAAGGGAATTTTATCTTTTATTTATTTCTTTTATTTAAATCATTTCAAAAATGCAATCGACAGGGATCTTCATAATTTAAAGTATGAATTTGATGAATAAGTTTTTAATTGATTTATCCTTGATTGCTTGTGATGTAAATTGTAATATCGACTAACAGGCGTCATGTCTCGTTTTACATGTTACGTGTTGCTGGTGGTCAGGGACCTCTTGTAAAGCGCTTTGAGCACGTTTAATGGATATTGCACTATATAAAAATTCAAGTTGTTTTGTTTTTTCTAATGATTGTTAGATATGACAATATCTGGGGATTTTTTTATCTGAAACTTTCTCTTTTTTTTTACAGGATATTAAAAGGGCCTTTGACCTAAGCAGCCCCTATTATGATATGTTATGTTATGTTGTGTTATGTTATGTTATGTTATGTTATGTTATGTTATGTTATGTTATGTTATGTTATGTCATGTTATTTTAAGTTATGTGATGTTATGTTATGTTACGTCATGTTATGTTATGTTACAGCAGTGCCTGCTCCCTTATTTGTGCGGCTATGTGGTCTAGTGGTATGACACTCGCTTTCGGATCGGAAGGTCCTGGGTTCGAGCCTCGCGCTCGGCGCATAGTTGAGTCCTTGGAAAAGGCTCTTTATTCACATTCTCCTACCGCACTCAGGTGTAAAATGAGTACCTGGCCGTTAACAGCGTTGTCTTGGTCCGAAAAATTGTAATATCGCCTAACAGGCGTCACGTCCCGTTCTACATGTTAAATGTTGCTGTTGACCAGGGACCCCTTGTTAAGCGCTTTGAGCACATTTAGTGGATATTGCGCTATATAAAGCTCAATTATTTTTTTAAAAATATTATTTGTCAATCGTTTTGATAGAATATCTATCAAATCAGAGTAAGACTTGAACCTTAAAAGTGAGGGGTTAATGATCTGACTTCTCTAACGCCTGTAAACCTTCTAACGACACCATCCCGTGACCGCTCAAGCAAGAAGCTCTTCTATATATAGAAGATAGTTTAAGTCAAAATAAAAAGCTGTCCGAGTTTTTCCGTTAACGTTTCCATGGTTACTGATTGATTACTTTTCTAATAGCAACATGCGGATAAAATTATTCCCAACTGCCCCTGACATAGATTGGGGAGTGGCAGGGATACAACTTGACAAACAATCTTGGGGTTTACTTACGAAATGGTAAACAAACATGGGCGTTATCGACAACGCAAACACTTTCATTGATTAAAAAAGAAATAAACATAAGAATAATATTTAGATGGAGAAATTCCAGCGACAATATCCCCGTTTCTAATCCCAATATTGGTACCACTCGACGTGTACATATATGCAGGCCTGACATCCGAACGCGATTATGGGCCTAGTTTAAAACTGTTTTAATGGACAATATTTTGCGTCATTTTTTTTTTTGAGATTTCCATTAGAACAATGAGCCCATAATGAATTGGGTTATCAGACCTGCAAATATGTACACGTCGGTACCACCTCATGAATAAATTAAAATTAAGTCATTCTTATAGATAAGTTACTTAATTATTTTTAGCTCATCGTCATCGTTTGTGTCCGATTATTTTTACTCTGATATTTTGAAAGATGACATATTTTTCATAAACAAAAACATCTAGAATTGGAGGGAAAAAAAAGAGTTTTTATATAGAGCAATATCCACTAGACGCGCTCAAAGCGCTTTACAAGGGGTCCATGACCAACAATAACACGTAACATTTAGAATGAGACACGACGCCTGTTAGGTGATATTGCATTTTTATTTTCCGACAGAGACAACGCTGTTAACGGCCAGGTACTCATTTTACACACGAGTACGGTGAATGTGAGAAAAGGGTCTTTACCAAGGACTCAACTATGCGCCAAGCGAGGCTCGAACTCAGGACGGTCCTATTCGAAAGCGAGTGTCATACCACAGGAAAATTGTCATATCTATTCGTTACGACGCAATCAAAAATATGTCATTCTGATTTCTTTTGTACATCAAAATTTCTATTTGTTTTAGCTATTAAAATTTGATTCTATTTTGTCAAGTTTTTTTTCTGAGCGATCTTATGACTGGCATGTACTTTAGTGCTATTCAGGTCGAGTTACAAATAGTCTATTTTTGTGTTGTGTTGGGTGATGCGGCTATGTGATCTCGTGGTATGACACTCAGTGTAAAATGAGTACCTGGCCGTTAACGGCGTTGTGTCTGTCCGAAAAAAATGGTAATACCGCCTAACAAGCATCATGATGTCACGCCCTAAGTGTAAAGTGTTGTTGTTGGCCGGGGAGCCCATGTAAAGCTTTGAGCACGTTTAGTGGATATTGCACTATATAAAATCTCAATTTTTTATTTTTGTGTTGTGTTGGGTGGTGTGACGTTTCGGAGAAAATGTTTTTCAATGGCTGACGCGTTAATGACCTCCAAATACCTATATGTGACCCATCGTCTCAAAACGGTATTATGTCGGAACGAATCAGATGCTTCAAAGCCGAATTAAATGTTAAACTGGTCAAAAATATAAATCGTTGGCATTAGCACCCTAAAATATGGCATCCATTCTCCTCAATAAAACATACAAACTCAACACAAGTCTGATATTTCTAGCTATAAATTCAATGTTCAACATCTTAACCAACCTGACTTAATACCGTTTTGAGACGAATGGTCACATATTATTGCTATCAATTCCGTGATTTGGGTTATTGTAGTGAATCGAAACAAGATTGGTCACAAATAGAGAAAAAGAGAGACACAGATAATCCGACTATGACGCAAATCTATAGATAGTATGCGCTTGGCCAAGAAGCTCACAACATTGCCATCCGGAAGTATAACATACCAACACAAAAAACTATGTGTAACCAAGAACAATTATAGTCTGGATAATACAGTTAAGTGAGATTTACTGATAAACGTGGAAGGCAAAAAATAAACAATAACAAAGGTTTGAGTGACGTCAATTTCATTCTATCTATAGTACTCAGAGAAAGATCCATTACTGGTGTTTATCAGAAATAAACTGATAATAATTATAATAATAATAACTAGATCTGGACTAAGAGTCAATGAACTCAGAAAATAGTGGTAAAAAATAATATGAAATAAAAAGATCAATAGAGAATAGGATTAATGGTTTTCTATGCCAGGGACAGGTCTTTGTATTGTATGACACTCGCTTTCGGATCGGATGGTCCTGGGTTCGAGTCTCGCTCGGCGCATAGTTGAATGAGTCCTTGGAAAAGGCTCTTTACTCACATTCTCTCATCGTACTGAGGTGTAAAAAGAGTACCTGGCCGTCAACAGCGTTGTCTTTGACAGAAAAAAATTGTAATATCGCCTAACAGGGTGTCATATTCCGTCCTACACATTAAATGTTGCTGTTATCGAGGGACCCCTTGTAAAACGCTTTGAGCACGTTTAGTGGATTTTGCTTTCTCTAAAAGCTCAATTTAAAAGCTCACTTTGTTACAAGATACCTACGAGAGTCATCTCAGTTCTTGACAATACATGACACTTGAGACATCAATAGTGGTTATTATCAAGAACTGATAATACTTTCGACTATTGATGTCTCAAGTGTCATTTATTTATGATTCCTCTATTCATATATAAAGAGACTATGGATGTCTCAAGTGTCATTTATTTATGATTCCTCTATTCATATATAAAGAGACTATTGGTGTCTCAAGTGTCGTTTATTTATGATTCCTCTATTCATATATAAAGAGACTATTGATGTCTCAAGTGTCATTTATTTATGATTCCTCTATTCATATATAAAGAGACAATTGATGTCTCAAGTGTCATTTATTTATGATTCCTCTATTCATATATAAAGAGACTATTGATGTCTCAAGTGTCATTTATTTATGATTCCTCTATTAATATATAAAGAGACTATTGATGTCTCAAGTGTTATTTATTTATGATTCCTCTATTCATATATAAAGAGACTATTGATGTCTCAAGTGTCATTTATTTATGATTCCTCTATTCATATATAAAGAGACTATGGATGTCTCAAGTGTCATTTATTTATGATTCCTCTATTCATATATAAAGAGACTATTGGTGTCTCAAGTGTCGTTTATTTATGATTCCTCTATTCATATATAAAGAGACTATTGATGTCTCAAGTGTCATTTATTTATGATTCCTCTATTCATATATAAAGAGACTATTGATGTCTCAAGTGTCATTTATTTATGATTCCTCTATTCATATATAAAGAGACTGTTGATGTCTCAAGTGTCATTTATTTATGATTCCTCTATTCATATATAAAGAGACAATTGATGTCTCAAGTGTCATTTATTTATGATTCCTCTATTCATATATAAAGAGACTATTGATGTCTCAAGTGTCATTTATTTATGATTCCTCTATTCATATATAAAGAGACTATTGATGTCTCAAGTGTCATTTATTTATGATTCCTCTATTCAGATATAAAGAGACTCATAAAGGAAAGTTGAAAGAGAATTAATGCTGACAAACTGCTTTTGACGATGAATAATGATTATGATGATGATAATGATGATGATGATGATGATGATGATGATGATGATGATGATGATGATGATGATGATGATGATGATGGTGATGATGTTAATCATGATGATGACGGAGACGGTGACAAGGCTGATGTTGATTATGATCTTGTAGATGACGACGATAACAAAGATGACGACGTCGATGGTAATGACGGCGATGACGATGCAGATGAAGACGACGACGACGATGATGATGATGATGATGATGATGATGATGATGATGATGATGATGATGATGATGACGATGATGGCGATAATGATTATGATAAATATATTGACGACGATAGTTAATGATAAAAAACTAATGAGAATCATTTCTATCCCTCATGTATTTGTATGAGTGAATATAAAAGTAATAATAATATCAATAATAGTTAGTAGTAATAATAATAATGATAATAATGATAATAATAATAATAATAATAATAATAATAATAATAATAATAATAATAATAATAATAATCTGCCCCCCCCCCCACCTTCCCTCCGTCCTTCCGATGATGAAATCCTCACGTTATTTTCCACAAACGAGCGTCGTCACCCTGTTACCGTTGCTATGGCGTGGCGTGATGGTTTCTGTGATGACGGGCATAGCGACGACGATGGCGACAACAACGCCACCACTAATGTCGTGATGCTTGGATTGACTGAGACAAGAGAGGAGGCACCACACTACAATTCCACTGGCATCACTTCGTTCTTCAGCGACACTTATCGGACAATACATTGATTCCAATAAAAGTTCAATTTTCAATTTTCTACACTTATAAGTGCCACAGAGAATTACTACTAAATGCTGTCTGTTCAACTGTCTGTGTTCCATTTCTTTTTTTAAAAACAGTTATGACTACGTGGAAATTTAAATAGTTTTCATTTTAAGAATGGAGAAAAAATTGGAAATGATAATTGTGAGTAAATTTTTTTTTGTTATTGCTAGATGTGTTTATCATTTTATGACTGGAGTTTGCAACTTAGAAAAAAAAAAGAAATTCTTATATTTTATGAATGTTCATTTACATTTTCCCCTGGCTCTGGTTTTCTCTCAACATAGTTTTATTGGTTACTATGTCACTAATGTTATATTGTCATCTTGTGATTCTCCATGTCAAGATATATATATAATATATATATATATATATATATATATATATATATATATATATATATACCCTGTCTATCTATCTGTTTATTTATCTCTCTATCTACCTAGCTATCTATTTAACTAAATATCCCAACATCCATTTATTCATTTTCTATTCTTTTCTCTTCTCCTCTCCCTGCCTCTTCATCGTTATTTCTTTTCCTCATTCATTCTTTCTCCTTTTTTGTCTTCAACCTATTACTATTTCCTTCACAATTCTCCACTGTCTTATAATTATGAATATAATAAATTCATTTCATTTTAAAATAATGACAATTATGAAACCATAATCAGTCATTGAACGAATAGTTTTGTATTAACAGTAAATGAGTTGTTTTAATTCACCCAGCAATAAATAATGGCAAAAACAATTAGTTAACAATTATGAAAAGTTAACACTTATATGATGAATAGTTTAGTATTAACAGCAAATGGATTTTTAATACATATAGATCTATCAAAAAATCACAACTTGATTGAAAAAAAAAACAAAAAAATTATTAAAGTTTGAAAAGTAAAGTTAAGAAAGAATTTAAAAATTAATCAAAAGCTTAAAAGATGAGATTTTAAACATTTATTCTTTGGAGAGAGAAAAAATATTGATACTCTTATTTCGTTTGGAATTGATATTCAATTGTCTGTTGTTGTTTTTTTTTTTTTTTTTTTTTAATTAAACTAAAGGGGGGAAAAGGGCGCGTCTTCTGAATGCACCGTTGGTTCTGGAAATTTACACGTGATAAAAACAGTAATGGTGATGAGGAAAATGACATTCAATGATGATGAGCATGATGGTAAAAAAGATAATGATAATCATAGTAAAAACAATAATGAAAATAATAATAATAATAATAATAATAATAATAATAATATAATAATAATAATAATAATAATAATAATAATAATAATAATAATAATAATAATAATAATAATAATAATAATAATAATAATAATAATAATAATAATAATAATAATAATAATAATAATAATAATAATAATAATAATAATATTATTATTATTATTATTATTATTATTATTATTATTATTATTATTATTATTATTATATTATTATTATTA
The DNA here is from genome assembly GCF_034508935.2 of Berghia stephanieae. NCBI lineage: Eukaryota > Metazoa > Mollusca > Gastropoda > Nudibranchia > Aeolidiidae > Berghia > Berghia stephanieae. The sequence continues at coordinate 142,413,416 of NC_088360.1, read as the reverse complement.
TTATAAAATCTATCTATCTTCCTTTCTATCGTCCTCTCTTGCTTTCTATTTCTTTCTTACTGCTACTCCCACTACTACTACTACTACTACTACTACTACTACTACTACTACTACTACTACTACTACTACTACTACCACTACTATTACTATAACTACAACAACCACTCCTTTACCACCACTACTATATAATTTATTTATTGACTTATTTATATATATATATATTTTTTTGTCTATTTATTGATTATATTCATAGTTATTTATCTATTTAATTATTTTGATAGTTCCCTTTTACCTGTATTGATATGACATCATACGTAAATGCATGGTTCATATTGGCAATTGTCTAAAATAAACCTTTGAATTGAATTGAATTGAATTGAATATATCTACTGCTACTCCCCGTCCCCCTCTATCTCCTCTCCTCTTCTTCTTCCACCATTCTATTTCTTAACTCACTCAATCCTAGAGATTTTTTGCCACTTTTCAAAATTGGAAGCAATGTATTATTATAGAAATGAGCATGTGCATAGATAGATAGTTTTATTCAACTATCATTAATATGTAAAAATGCAAAACATTAGCTTTGATACTACTAAGCCTATAATTTGTCTCAGAAAAAATGTAATTAATATACGGATGGGGTAAAATTGACCCGGTAAACTACGGATATAGTCGGTGTTAGGGTTGAGTGAGTTAAAACCCTCCAATTGTACGCAGCTGCTCTGCCAGATCTTTCTATTCAAATATCAATAATCGACTACAAGTGTAAAACAATACATAAATTATAAGTTACAAGATCGATTAAAAAATCATGAGTAATTCAAACATATATTTAAATTTTCTATTCTACGAACCACGACATTTGAAAAAAAGGAATGCGATAACTATTTTTTTTCAACACTTGTCATTATAATATATATTCTCATCATGACATTTTACCCAGTGCAATCATATGTAAATATGTTTTTTTAACGTCTCTTTGCCAAGGGCAATGTCTGACTGTGTGCACAGTGCACTCGCACACTTATTAAAGACGTTTTGCATAAGCTGCAAAAAATAAATGTCCAATGTTGCTTGGAAAATGCCAAATTCACTAAAACATTTTTATTCTTAATGAAACTTGAAATAAATTGGAAACAAATCTATATTCATTTACTTCTCACACTAACTTGATCAATTGTTTTTGGATTTACAAAAGTTATGTCTTGCCTCTCTGATTTTCCGGTAAAAACTGACGGACACTTAATATCAATAATAAATGTTTTCATAAAAAATGTCAAATATATATTTTTGGTGTGTATGACTTCACCTTTCTACCTATCAAAGAAAGAAAACTACAACACGCAAGAAGCCTGGTGCGAGGGGAACTAATTGAAGATCCCTGTAAAAGTCTCCCAGGTCTACAGGATCAACCAAGAAAATACTGGGTAGCTGCAAATAGACTACGGTCAAAACATACAAGAACAGCTGCCAACATGCACAAATGGGGGCTCCAAGAATCACCAACATGCCCAAGGTGCAACCAAGCACCACAAGATGCAAACCACCTCGTACTAGATTGCCCAGAGACAAAACTGGAAGGGGGATTTGAAACCATCAACAAATGTGATGATGACTTCCGAACCTGGATTGATACCTTGAACATAGAAGTGTAGCCGAACGATACTACTACTACTACTACTACTACTACTACTACTACTACTACTACTACTACTACTACTACTACTACTACTACTACACTACTACTACTACTACTACTACTACTACTACTACTACTACTACTACACTACTACTACTACTACTACTACTACTACTACTACTACACTACTACTACTACTACTACTACTACTACTACTACTACTACTACTACTACTACTACTGCTACTACTACTACTACTACTACACAACTACTACTACTACTACGACTACTACTACTACTACACTACTACTAACTACTACTACTACTACTACTACTACTACTACTACTACTACTACTACTACTACCTACTACTACTACTACTACTACTACTACTACTACTACTACTACTACTACTACTACTACTACTACTACTACTACTACTACTACTACTACTACTACTACTACTACTACTACTACTACTACTACTACACTACTACTACTACTACACTAACTACTACTACTACTACTACTACACTACTACACTACTACTACTACTACTACTACTACTACTACTACTACTACTACTACTACTACTACTACTACTACTACTACTACTACTACTTCAAAAATTGTCATTTTTACAATTTAGCATTTGAAATACCAAAGTGGCAACCTTGCACTAAGGAGAGATGAAGTCAATGACTGGTGATTGGTATCTAAGCCGTTTGCCTAAATTGAAAACTGGGGAATCTAAAAACTTGTCTAATTGCCTGCGATCAAAATTGAACTCCCGATTTTGCCTTAGGTTCACAAATACAATGCCACAATAAACAAAAAGTTGAATTAAACAGATTTACTCTAGCTTTTTAAAAATATGCATCAATATCTACACAAGAATCTATTTGTTTTGAAATTGTCCCTTGACGTAGGAGATGTAGTATGTTATGTTTGTGAACATTCCAATTCTCAGCACAATGGAGCCAGTCCCTTGTTCGCCCCTTCATGTATTAAACTCTTTTGATTGAAAGTAAATATTGGGATTCTATTTTCTACCACAAATCCAAAGAACTTCCTCTATCTGAAAATGTAATGCTTCAATAAATTGTGTGTTGACTCGGCAAATTTGATTTAGCATTACATACTGCCGACGTGTACATTAATGTAGATCTAACATCCGAACAAACTTATGTGCCTTGTTTAACATTGATGTAATGGACAATATTTTGCGTCATTATTTTTTTTTTAGATTTCCATTGCAACTATGAGCCCATAAGGACTTGGATTATCAGACCTGCAAATAAGTGAACGTCGCATAATACCTTACCATTATCAAAACGAGAGTGTGTTTGTTTTAAATTTGCACCTTGCTGTAAAGGATGTGTTATTTCTTGTGGACATTTCTATTACATCTAAACACAAGTCCATTACTTCCCCTTCATGTGTTAACTCTTTTAATTGAAAGTAAATACCGCAGGAACCCTAATAGGATTCAACATAACTGTCGTGACGTCACTTACCTCGTAATAACGCATAGTAACTTAGCAACTGGTTCTAAACTATAGGAAAAAATGGCGGGCGACCTTATGAAATACTTCTCCGTAGAGCATAAAGGTGTATCCAAAGGAGAAAAAACATTATAAATCTGATCACGTTTTGGTTTTTATACAATCTGATCACATGACATCTGAAAAAAGCGCTAGCCAGCATGAAGAATGAAAAGTACCGATTTTCTTTGTTTAGAACCAAGTTGCTCGTTGCTTGGGCGGACGTGACATCAGACTATTGAATCAGATGGTTACCAGGGGGATTAATCAGCTGATTGGTCATCTCACATACTACAAACATTAACACAAACATAACGATTCAAATGGACCAGGTCGGTAATAAAATGTGTAGGCGCGCAAAAAAAATTAACCTGACAACAGGACGGTCCGAAATCGATTCTCAACGCCAACTGACCATCACTTTGGGTACCAACATTGTGACCTGGCAAGCATTATAAATAATCATTCGAATTAACGGATGATAGAATAACTCTTAATTTCTCTTTTTTTTTTTTTAAAGTGTGCAAGTTATTCGTACATCAATAGGGAATGAGATTAGCGGAAGAGTAGCGTCCCTTGATTGGACGTCGCGTGGACGAGAGAAGCATGCGCACAACCAACATGACGTTCTCTCTCTAATAACTTTTCAGACTATGGGTGACGTCCAATCAAGGGACGCTACTCTTCCGCTAATCTCATTCCCTATCGATAAAAAATAGTTTGTTTTTTTAGATTTGCCAGTATTTCTGTGCTTGTTGGCAACAACTTAACAGGGGCTGTATGGAACAATTTTGACCCCAAACCCTTTTTCTAAAAAAAGAATATTTTTGTATTCCGTCCTTTTCGAAGTTTTTTTTTATAGGTTATGTAACAATTTCGTTAAGGTCTCTCCTGTCAACATCGCTGAAGTTTTTCTCGATTCCCCCCGTTAAATGAAATCAGTCTAATATTAAACGTTATTGGCGTTTTCACTCGAGAGCATCCAACTTGTATCTTTATATATTTATTTTATCTGTGAAGATTTTAAATCAGATCATTGGGGCGGGGGGGGGGGGGGGGAGCGAGGTGCACATATTTGCAGATCTGATAACCGAACGCATTTATGGGCTGAATTTAAGGGTCGGTTTGGGTCTAATTATTTAGAAAATCCTTCAAAAAATTGATTTTGAGATTTTGGTGGAAGACAATATCTTTTTATCTTAGAAATAATGTTACTGAAACTCCAACTTCTCAAAATTTATTAAAAAGGAACGAAAACCACCTTTGAAAAGGGTATAGATAAGAAGAAGAAAAGTGTGGTAAACTGAAAGCTATTTTGCTATTTTCTCAATATGTCATTTTTCTAGGGGTATACTGTAGCAAATATTTCACAGAAACTATTCCATGAAATTGTTTGAAAATTTCGACAGATATAACAGAGATAATTTATTATGTCATCATGGAGAGATGTTTGATAGGGTATGTGTATTTTGACTTATAATCCAAATTATAAATTCTTAATATCAAATTTGTAATAAAATTTTGTTCGCAAATTTGTAATGTTCTAATAAAATCTCATAAGGTAATGCTGTAAAATATCTCTAGTGTAAATGTTGCTGCTCGAAGCTCGAAGAAATAAATAATAACGTGAAGTTGAATGTAAGCTTCACTTTAACTTATCTACGCCACTACCACATCATCTCATTCATCTGTGGTGTTTCATTCATCCTGTTTTGTTGATAAAGGGAAAACCCGAAACGTTCACTTGATCTGTTTTTGTAATCAAATTGAAGCTTACATTCAACTTCACGTTATTATTTATTAAAATATCTCTATGGTGATACAAAATGATACAATGTTAATAAGAGGGAAGGAAGAATATGGAGGTTATTGCTTCA
>NC_088360.1:142403356-142405856 GCF_034508935.2 Berghia stephanieae | reverse complement strand
TTGAGTCCTTGGAAAATGCTTTTAACTCAAATTCTCCCAAGGTACTCAGGTGTAAAATGAGTACCTGAACTTAACAGCGTTGTCTCTGTCGGAAAAAATATTACAACCCCTAACATGCGTCATGTCCCGCGCCCTACATGTTAAGTGTTGCAGTTGGGTTTGAATCCGTTGTAAAGCGCGATTGAGTACGTTTAGTGAATATTGTCCTATTTAATGTCAATTTTCTAATCGATCTGTTTAGAGGGCTGCCAATTTGGACTTTCAACATGCCCAACTTATAATATGTTGTGACAAAGAATCATATATATATATATAGAGCAGTATAATTAGGTACCCCAAACGTAAACAAAGGTCGAGAAGCACATGGCAAACCACATGTTCCTGTCTTGACAGCTCACGTTCCAATGTAAATTATAGAAAAAAATAACCTTTAAAATTTGGCTGTTAGGTGGCAAAAGAAACACATATTCATAAATACTCGATCATGCATCAAACAATGTCTAGATATGGATATTTTATGGAACAAAAGGTAAAATTTATCAAAAGTTACAGTCTATCTATTTTTAGACCAGAGCAAATTATTGCGCTGGTGTGAACAAAACGAAAATTATTCGGAGCCTGATTTTCAGAATAATTTAGCCTTATATTATTATTTCTGCAACTGTTAGATTTTATGTAAACATATTTTCAATACTGAAAGTGTATTGCCTACAACTCAAACTACAAAATTGGGAGACCTATATTGTGCGTAAATTATTCCGGTCCCTAACGAAAATCACTAGCAACTTGTTATTGTTTACGTTTGGGGCACCTAACTTTACTGCTCTATATATATATATATACGAGTATCGATACGGCATTATCGCTATATATACAACAGAGTAATATAATGATTTAGACATTCCTATCAGATTGATACCATTGTCCACGAATCCCCCGTGGCCACTGGTCATCATTCTAGCTGGTCATCCCCTCGCATTACAAGAATGACGTAACTATTGTACTGTTGTATTGTATTATTATTTGTAACTTGTAAAAACTAGTTCTGACGGAAAGCACTTAGCGATAGACTACTATCCTTAGACCGACTACATATATATATATATATATATATATATATATATATATATACAACTACAGTATTACTTCCTCAGAGACGACAATATTATAAGTACCAAATACCGACAGAACGCATTATTTTCTATTTTTTGGCAAATTTTTAATACAATGAATTACGATGATTATCAAACTTGGCAACGCTTGGCAAACGTCAGACCTTTTTGAAGTCTCAAGTTTTTAGATTTTTGACAAGTTTGGGATTACATTGATTTATCCATCTTTGAAGAAAGCTGCTTATTTGTTGTTGTTTTTGTTTTTGTTTTTTGTTGTTGTATTTTTGCTTGTTTTTTTTTTTTTTGTTATTTTTTTTCCTTGGTTTTGTTTTGTTTTTTTTCCTTTTGTTTTTTTGTTGTTTTTTTTTGGTGGGGGGAGATTTTTTTGGAGTTTGTTTGGAATTATTTTTTTTTTGGTAGGGATTGGGGTTAGGGGAGGAGGGAGGTGGTGGTAGCCGATTGAAAAAGGTGTAATATCAGTGTATGACAGGTAAGAGTGCTGTGGTCTGCCAAGGTCATATCGATTCTGGACCAATTGTCAAGGTCACAATTACTACGATTGCAATTATCTTCATGATGACCATTGTTACTATAATGTGTCCGGTACCCCCAGATTGGCCCTGGGCAGTGATTCGTTATATAATATCCATAAATACTATATATAAGAGGTGTGTGTGTGTGTGTGTTTGAGTGTGTGTGAAAGTGAGTATTTTTGGGCATATACGAAATGTGTATATGTGTGTGAGAGACTTTGTATTCGAGATTAAGAGAACAAAAGCCACACTTAACGCGAAGAACGACACATGACGCCTGTTGGGCGATTTTACAATTTTTTTCGGACAGATACAACGCTGTGAACGGCTATGTGCTCATTTTACACCTGAGTGCGATGAGAGAATGTGAGTAAAGAGCCTTTTCCAAGGACTCAACTATGCGCTGAGCTTCGCAGGTCCCTCCGATCCAAAAGCGAGTTTCATTCTACATAGCCGCACGCAGATTGATATATAAATAGATAGATATATAGATAGATAGATAGATAGATAGATAGATAGATAGATAGATAGATAGATAGATAGATAGATAGATAGATAGATAGATAGATAGATAGATAGATAGATAGATAGGAAGATAGATAGATAGATCCAACCCATGGAAACAAATATAAACACACACACACACACACACACACACACACTCACTTCCACAATCATAATCACACTCAGACACACCGTGCAAACATTATTACCAACACACACAGACTGGCACATATACACACCCGATTAAATAAAAAAAATACTATAAGTGTGAAAACAGGAAGATAGATAGAGAAATTGATTTCAATGCCTGAGGCTAGCCGTTCGATTCTCAATATTTACTGTATTCATCAT
>NC_088360.1:142395856-142398356 GCF_034508935.2 Berghia stephanieae | reverse complement strand
GAGGCGAATGGTCACAAATGTTAAATGTTGCTGATGGCCAGTGACCCCTTGTAAAGCGTTTGAGCACATTTAGTGGATATTGCGCCATATAAAAGCTCAAGTTTAACTAAATTCAATGTAGATATAATATGTTAAGCGGTGATTGTTATTCTTGACTCACGCTCCGGAAAGCGGTGATAAAACCGGACACGATTACAATGGGCTGTTTCACTCCAAAGAACGAAGGTATATTTATTGTCGTGTCGATTTATATTTATATTTATAAAGCGGCGAATGTTGTCCCCTGATGATGATGATAATACCGATTTATGATTGGGACTCATTGGCCGATTTCTTTGATTTTTGATTGTTGTTGTAACTCCGGAGAAGACGGTTTAATGATTGTGGTTGGATTGTTGAAAAGATACTAACGATAATAAGCGAAGTATTGAGGTTGAAAAAGATCACTGATAACAAAAATCATCAAACGCCAAATGGAATTTTTAGGACACATTATCCGCCACCCTGGTTTGGAAATACTCGCCTTGACTGGAAAGATGAATGGAAAAAGAATAAGAGGAAGACAAAGAATAACGTATTTGAAAGGGATAAGAACTTGGACAGATGAAGCTGAGAAAGGTGGCGCTGCTTTAATAGAATTGGCAAGAGATAGATCAGCTTGGCGGAAGATGACCTCCGACGTCTGCTTCAGATATGGAACTACATGAGATGAGATTGAGGTTGAGTATTGTTACTATGGTTGCCATAGTGAAGCGGCAATAAATGTGATTACGTCATCAAAAATGGCGGTAAATGTGAAAAGTTTTGGAGAAGTGATAATTGACCTGATATTGACTGCCCTCGAGTGAATGTTTTTAGTCCAGGTAATAATAAGGAACGGATAATAGGGACGATCCATATTATTTTTCCATGTGCTCGGGTCATTGGTCACATTATTGCAAATTGTCCTCAAAATGACTTACATAATGAGAAGTGTTAACAAACAGGTTTCGAAATATCCAACATAAAAATAGGTCCCTTTGTTCAGCTTAACCCTTTCCTTACCAGCCATTTTCAGCATTTTCCCTGAAAATAGTTTGTTCTTTTTACTCAAACAGGAAAGCAACAAGTACATTCTTTGCATAATATTGATCAGCAAAATGAACTCTACAACACAGTGTCACGTTTTTATAGCTATAATAAAACATTTGTCTTTAAATTGTGTGATTTACAAAAGACATTTGAATGATTTGGATCGTAACGAATGTGAGGATTTTCCTTTGGTAGGTAAGGAGAGGGTTAACCAATGGATTTGTCTGTAGCTTTTATAAACAAAGTAGGGTGTTGAGGTTCATCATGAAATGTCCAATCGTTGGACTGCGACAGGTCATGTGATCGATGACCTAGACGAAAATTTGAATATCATAGATCGGTCCTATTAATGTATGATATGTTAAAACGGGTTTATATATATATATATATATATATATATATATATATATATATATATATATATATATATATATATATAGTGATTTATAATTTGTCAATGTACATAAAAGCAAATTTCTGCATTCAATATATGTATATATATATATATATATATATATATATATATATATATATAACACAGAAATTTGCTTTTATGTTCATTGACAAATCAAATGTGACTTGTCGCCTCAAAAGGGTATCATGTCGGGATTGCTTACATGCTTAACATAGAATATATACAGTAAAAAAATATTAGCATGTCCCGTCCTACATGTCAAATGTTGCTGTTGACCAGGGACCCCTTGTAAAGTGCTTTGAGCACATTTAGTGGATATTGCGCTATGTAAAAGCTCAATTTTTTTAGACTTAATAATATATGTTTTATTTACAGGAATGAATATAATTGTTCAATCTAAATACAAAACCAACTAAAACAATTTAAACAGTTAACTTTAGAAACCCCCCCCCCCCCCCTTCTTGGGCATCTGGTTTACCTGGACATCATATGGATTTGCGACGGCTGACCACTCACTTGTTGGCTGGGGAGCCTTTGTAAAGCGCTTTGAGCACGTTTGCTAGATGATGCGCTATATAAATGTCCAAAGTTTTATTGCTGTTTTAACCCTCTTTTACTCATAAATTTACTCTTTACCTTAAGCTTGAACTTTTGAGCTTTTTTTTATATAGCGCAATATCCACTAAACGTGCTCAAAGCGCGTTACAGGGGGTCACTGGCCAACAGCAACACATAACATGTAGGACGAGACATAACGCCTGTCAGGCGATATTACAATTTTTTGGGACAGAGACAACGCTGTTAACGGCCAGATACTCATTTTACACCTGAGTACGGTCAGAGAATGTGAGTAAAGAGCCTTCTCCAAGGACTCAACTATGCGCCGAGCGAGGCTCGAACCCAGGACCTTCCGTTCCGAAGGCGAGTGTCATACCACAAGACCACATAGCCGCTGTGCCTTCGTTTCCTCGAAAACAGCCATTCGACGGGCAGTCACTGCTTAGGTCAATCAAC
>NC_088360.1:142373356-142385856 GCF_034508935.2 Berghia stephanieae | reverse complement strand
TTGTTTATTACTTTATACATTCCACAAATTCTAGCTGCCAAGTATCACTTTTTACAAGGGATTTCTTTTGTTACGAAACCACCGAAACCCGCCAAAATCGGACAGTTATGGGAAGTAGGCAGCAGTGGGGAGTGAACCTGGGACTCAGGGAAGTGTACACCATTGGGGAGTGAACCTGGGACTGGATTTCGGCGGGTTTCGTCAAAAAGCAATTTTTTTTTTTACGAAACCCGACAATATCCGACAAATTTATGGGAAGTAGGCAACAGTGGGGAGTGCACCTGAGACTATGGTTTTTCGCGGGTTTCGGCGAGTTTCGTAAAAAAGAAACACGCCTATTTACAACTCCTCAAGTAACAAGCCGGGTGCCATAGCACGAGACCAGACCAGACCTGTCGAGTATTACCAAAAATATCGTAAAATTTCAGAAATTCATGAGCATCTCAAAGTCATTAAAACTTATTGAAAAATGAAACTTCGTGCAAGAATAGATGATTTTAATGATTTTGAATTGTGAGGAAAAATCGTTGATTATTAAAGTTGATTATAGATAGAACGAAATTGACGTCACCCAGCTCTTTGTTATTGATTAGCCAGCCATTTTCATGATCAGTTCTCAATAAATTGTATTTATCCGACATAAATGTTTAAAATTACACATAGTTTTGTGTGTTGCGAGTCTTTTAACTACACGCATAACATCAATAGTAACTACAATTTCCATCTCTAAAATTACAAATTTTAATTAAATTTCAAGTAGGCAGAGCTGCGTAGACCACAGAGCCGATCCTCTCACCCTGACCGTAGACATCGTTAACTCATAGCCTGACACTGACCAAGAAATGACGGCAAATTACAAGTCTTTGGCCGAAAAGGAAAACAAATCGTGAGTTGTATTCAATAAATCAACCAATGAAATATTTTGTTTCCTTGAAATCTACTAACGACAACTCACAAGACGCTACACAAACCTAAAAAATGACGTCAAAATGCCAGTCCTAGAGAGGGTTCTCGTGTCAGGCTATAGAGAGAACGAAGATGACGTCACTCAAGCCTTTGTTATTGTATTTTGCCATACGCGTTTGTGAGTGATTCTCACTAAACTGTATCAACCACACTATAAAATTCATGGATACACACAGTTTTGTGTGTTGGTCCGTTATACTTCCGGATGGCAATGTTATGAGCTTCTTAGCCAAGCGCATACTATCTATATGTTAACGATGGCTACGGCCTGACACTGACCAAGAAATGACGTCAAAAGACAAGTCTTTGGCCGCAAAGGAAAACAAATCGTGAGTTGTATTCAATAAATCAACCAATGGGATAATTTGTTTCCTTGAGCTCTACTCGACGCCGCAAAAACCTAAAAAATGACGTCAAACTATAAGTCCTAGAGGGATCTAGTGTCAGGCTATATATATTATGTTAACCATGGCTATGCCCAGACCACCTACATGACCTCACCAAGGCCAGGCTGTGTAAACTAAGTCTGACCAGTACTTATGTACACACTCTATTAATTAATTCTAATTATGGTACGATATATTTATAGCACTAGATTTGTGAATTTAATCCTTGTATCGATTATATATCATTTTAGAGACCGTCTTAAGGTAATGATAATATGTGCGGCTATATCTGTGGTCTTGTGTTGTTTCGGATAGGAAGGTCCTGGGTTCGAGTCTCTCTCGGCGCATATTTGAGTCCTCGGAAACGACTATTTACTCACATTCTCTCACAGTACGCATGTGTAAAATGAGTACCTGGCCGTTAACACGTTCAGTGGATATTGCTTGACGTAAAAGCCCATGCTCAAATTGTTGTTTTTTTTTTAATTTGTAAGAAACTTCTTGCAGCTATGTGGTCTTGCTGTATGACACTCGCCTTCGACCAAGTAGGTGTGTTCGAGTCCCTCTCTAAGCATTGCAAAGTTGAGTCATTGTAAAAAAAAAAGAAGAAAAACAAAACAAAACCTCAAGCATTTATATAGGGCAATACCCACTTAATGTGACCAAAGCGCTTTACAAGGGGTCCCTAGTCAAACAGCAACACTTAACAAGTAGGACGAGACATGACACCTGGTTAGCAAAAAGACGTATATACTCTCTCTCTCTCTCTCTCTCTCTCTCTCTCTCTCCCTCTCTCTCTCTCTCTCTCTCTCTCTCTCTCTCTCTCTCTCTCTCTCTCTCTCTCTCTCTCTCTCTCTCTCTCTCTCTCTCTCTCTCTCTCTCTCTCTCTCTTTCTTTCTCTCTCGACCCCCTTAATGACCCTACCAAGGCTAAACTAAGTAACCTAAAACTCACCCACACACTCACCACTTTCTATATTACTAAGTACACACTCACACTCTAATTAATTATAATATTCAGAAATAAGATATTTATATCTCGTCTGCGATTTAAACGCTGCTTCTATCGACAAGAGGCCACTCGGTGTCTGCCCCAAGGAAACGACATAATTATCGTAGGGTACAATACGATTAGGAGTGGACACTGCATGAATCATTAATGAAACTGCGCTAGTTTTGATTGTTTGACCAAGGACTTGAGTATCCGGTGAGCCAAGTCCAGAACTCTCCGACTGCCGAAATCTGACAAAACGTTCTTTCCTCATGTTGGCCAGAGAACTGTTCTTTGAGCTTTGAGCTTTTATACAGAGCAATATCCACTAAATGTGCTCAAAGCGCTTTACAAGGAGTCCCTGGTCAACAGCAACATTTAACATGTAAGACGGGACATGACGCCTGTTAGGCGATATTACAATTTTCCTGACAAAGACAACGCTGTTAACGGCAAGGTACTACTCATTTTCCACGGTGAGAGAATATGAGTAAAGAGTCTTTTCCAAGGACTCAACTATGCGTAGAGCGAGGCTCGAACCCAGGAACTTCCGATCCGAAAACGAGTGTCATACCACTAGACCACATAGCCGCACTATTCATTCAAATGTTGACTGACTTTCTCTTTAAAAATAACGTGACCATTTACTGACGCTATGCGTTTATCCAAAAAGCTCGTAACATCCGCCAGTTGGTTATAGATAGAACGACATTGACGTCATACAACTCTTTTGTTTTTTTTTTTTGTTTTTTTTTTATTGTTATTTATTTTAGACCGCCAGTTGAGTGGTTAGTTCTAACCCAAGTCTTCCGTTAGACTATAAACGTTCAAGGTGTGTTGGTACGATTAATCTGGTATGATGTGTTGTGAGTATCGCACTTTGACACATGGCATAAATTCTGTCATGCAGTGAATGACACAATAACATTCTTTTCATGTTGGTCAGCAATGGAGTTCACTTCCTATACTATATCGAACTATTTTCATGACCCCTCCCCCCTCTTTGTTATAAATTCCAAAAACATTTGAAATTAGATAACATTTATACCGATGTGTAGTAATTTGCATGTTTGATAACCAACCTTGTTATTGGCTCAAATCTCAAATCAAGCCAATATATTGGCCATGATAACAATGGTAAATCAAGCCCATAATTGGATTCAATGGTCTGATGTCACGTCGACCAGCAACGGCGGCCGTCGTGGTTCTAAACAAAGAAAATCGGTACTTTTTTTTTTCTTCGTGCTTGCTAGAACTTTTCATATGTCTTGTGATCAGAATGTGTAAAAGTCAAAACATGATCAGATTTATAATGGGGTTTTTTCATCTGGATACGCTTTTATGCTCGTCGGAGAAATATTTCGTAAGGGCATCCGCCATTGTTCCGATAGTTGAGAAGAGTCAGTTACTAAGTTACCATGCGTGTTTCAAAATATTGTGAGAAATACTCACTAACTAGGCCTGACCGATTTCAGTGTTTGACATGTACTAAGGGTATCTCAGGCCTTTTCATACAGGAAATAATAAATAGTCAATGAACCGAAAAGGGATAAATGGCAGGAAGAAATCTGATTGGTTAATGCTTAATAACGGTCGATCCATCAATTGGATTCACTAGTCTGATGTCACGTCGCCCAGCAACGGCGGCCATCGTGGTTCTAAACAAAGAAAATCGGTACTTTTTATTCTTTATGCTGGCTAGAACTTTTCAATTGTCTTGTGATCAGAATGTGTAAAAGTCAAAACATGATCATATTTATAATGTTTTTGTCCTCTGGATACATTTTTATGCTCGTTTGGAGATATATTTCATAAGGGCGTCCGCCATTGTTCCGATAGTTTAGAGTCAGTGTTACTAAGTTACCGTGCGTCATTACGAGGGAAGTGACGTCACGATTGTTGAAGCGTATTGCCGATATTATCTGAAACAGGCTGAATGAGTACTGAATTATGACTACTCGCGTTTAATTTACCCGTCGGACTGTTAAATATTTGACTCGTGCTCTTATTGTCATGTTATTGTCAGTATTTGAATAGCACCAAAGAACCTTTTTAATGGCTGGAAATTGACGAACTCTTTTGTTTATAGAAGACTTCGATCCAGCCACTTTTTTCTCATTCAAGTATGAATGAATGAGGGAATTTTTTTTTTTGTTTGTTGTTGTTTTGTTTTTGTTGTGTTTTGTGTGTGTGTGTGTGTGTGTGTGTGTGTGTGTGTGTGTGTGTGTGTGTGATCATTTTCCACGTCCCATTTTCATTTTCAATCAGACACAATTTAATTGCTACTTTCATCGTAATGAATATTGGATGGAGTTGCTTTTGTTTTGTAAAGAGAACGTAGTTTGATGGTTGGTTTTATGTTGGGAATAACTGGGGTTGAACGGAGCGACCCGAGTCCGTTTGAAATTGAGACAGATTAGGTACTTTGTGAACATACTGTCCAAACTGTTAGGCACGTAATATCTTTTATTTATAAACGTGGGTGTGTTTTTTTTTCTCCCAGCTTCCTTTCTTTTATTAGGGTGGTTGGGGGTAAAGTGGCCGGGTGGTTAAGGCTTTGCACTGTGACCTGGAAGGTCCCGGGTTCGAGCCCCGCTTGAGGCACTTTCGTTTTTTTTTCCTTGTTTTTTTTTTTTTAATTTGTTTTTATGATGACAAGATTATTAACCTCCAATTTTCGCACTTGGGCAACATGGGTGATTCCTGTTGACATCAGACATCTTGTTTGATGTATTATCTATATTCCTTCGTGGAATGCCTAGGCGACGATATCTTATGATGTCGCGGCGAAAGGACATAATTTTTTTTTATTTTATTTTTTCTCTCTCTCTCTCTCTCTCTCTCTCTCTCTCTCTCTCTCTCTCTCTCACTCTATCTATCTAACTATCTATCGATCTATCTCAGTCTCTCTCTCACTTTATAACACATACACACACACACACACACACACACACTCACTCACACGCGCATTCTCTACTCTCTCTCTCTCTCTCTCTCTCTCTCTCTCTCTCTCTCTCTCTCTCCCTTCTTTGGGGGGGGTCTTATATTTTATCTTACCATCTTCTCATCTTATTTCACATAAACATTGATTTATCCCTCTAATTCTCTTCTACATATACCAGAGGGAAGAAGTATATCAGATAATACTAGATAATATAGATATAATAGATGATAATAGATATAGATAATAATATAATACTGATGATGTGATAATCTGATCTTTGATAAAATGTAGAATATGCTCATAGATGGCAACAATATTACACACAGCTGACGAGGCGGAAGGGTGATTAGACTGAGCAACATGGAGCAGAAGGTAGATAGAATAGAAGAGATGTAGATAATGTATAGATAGATAGATAGATAGATAGATAGATAGATAGATAGATAGATAGATAGATAGATAGATAGAGAGAGAGAGAGAGATGGATAGATGGCTAGATAAATGGAGAAAGAGGTGGAGAGAGAGACAGAGAGAGAGAGAGAGAGTGGGGGGGGGGGGAGGGAGGGTGGCTTAGCTTGAGCCATGAGGCGAGGCGATAAAAATAAACACATATTATTATTATTATTATTATTATATTATTATTATTATATTATATTATTATTATTATATTTATTATTTATTATTATTATTATTATTATTATTATTAACATAGTCATACCATTCAACATCAAAGGACGGGTTTATATCAAAGACGAATTCAAAGCCGGACTCATATCAAAGACTGGTTCAATCGTTATAACTTTAAGCTTGATTAATGAAATTCCATTTCATCTTCCGTGGAATTAGAATCGGATATCTCTTTGTCGTGAATATAGCACATTAAAACAACCATGATAAAATTAATGATTAGTTCATTTGGAAATTAAAAAGAGAATTTCACTGTCAGAAAATACAATAATAAATTTATTTTATTTTAAATGTCTACATCGTCAGAGAGTATTATATTGGATTCTTATTATTTTTCTTTCTATAGCATTTATTTAGCGCAATATCCACTAAACGTGCTCAAAGCGCATTACAATGGGTCTCTAACCAACAGCAACACTTAACATGTAGGACGGGACATGACGCCTGTTAGGCGATATTACATGTTGTGACAGAGACAACGCTGTTAACGGCCAGGTACTCATTTTACACATGAGTACGGTGAGAGAAAGTGAGTAAAGAGTCTTTTCCAAGGACTCAACTATGCGCCGAGCGAGGCTCGAACCCCGGTCCTTCGGGTTGGAAAGAGAGTGTCATACCAGAAGACCACATAGCCGCACAATTGTAAGCGATGATCGGGATCTACGGAGCTGATTCGGATAGTCGGCATTGAAGTGAAAAAATATCTAGATATAATTACGACCATTCCCACTAGTTTGTAGGTTTGATTACCTAAATTGTTATAGACTCTCTGTTGTATAAAGGAAATGAGATTAGCGGAAGAGTAGCGTCCCTTGATTGGACATCACCTTACAGAGAGAACGTCAACATGGTTTTGCGCATGCGTCTCTCTCGTCCTCGCTTTCGGTGAAGTCTCTCCGGAAGCGAGGACTAGAGACGCATGCGCACAACCAACATGACGTTCTCTCTCTAATAACTTTTCCGCCGGTGACGTCCAATCAAGGGACGGTACTCATCCGCTAATCTCATTCCCTATAATGGATATACCATCAAACCAGAGTGAATTATTGTCCATTACAACAATTTAAAATCGATCCATAATTGGCTCGGCTATCAGACCTGGGAAGATGTGTACCTAGCGACCATTCCATTTCCATCCGAGCTTCATAATTTCTCCATCCATCCTACCGTACCACCCCGGAAGCAATAACACTGTCGGACATGGGTACGGTACTCGGACAAAACACCGTTTTCTCATTCTGGTCAGAAAAAAAAAATTCTACTTCATATCGATGTTATGCGTTTAGGGAAAACACTCACAGCAGACGGATATAACGCACCAACACACAAAAATCGTTTATAGTCTGATGGAATTTAGTGAACACTAATCATCAAAATGGCTGTCTAAAAATAATAACAAAGAGCTGAGTGACGTCAATTTCAATCCATCTATTGGATTAGAATGACAACTAGATTATCAAAAAGCATCAAACCTGACACTCTTGTGCAGTCTCAGGCTTGTAAAATGTCATAATCCAAAATGAATAAAACAGCTTCGAAATAGAACGTAATACTTAAATACGGAGAGATTCGGTCTCAAAACCCTTTTTCAGCCAATGCCGAAAAGACTAAAATACATTTTTATATATCACGTAAGTTCCGGACAGACGGCTGAAAAACATAGCCACGTCTAGTTCCTGAGTAGTAGCTCCAAATGTAAACAAATAGAGGCGTTTGGCTTGGTAACAAAACTCTGGCCAGAACGGTATGGAGCAGAAAAACATAGCTACGTCTAGTTCCTAAGTAGTTTCTCGAAATGTAAACAAATAAAGGCGTTTTGTTTCGTTACAAAACTCTGGCTCGTGCGGCTATGTGGTTTAGTGGTATGACACTCGCTTTCGGATATAAGGTCTTAAGTTCGAGCCTCGCTCGGCGCATAGTTGAGTCCTTGAAAAAAGCCTCTTTATTCACATTCTCTCACCATACTCCGGTGTAAAATGAGTACCTGGCCGTTAACAAGGTTGTCTGAAAAAAAGTAATATCGCCTAAACAGTGTCATGTCTCGTTCTACATGTTATATGTTGCTGTTGGTCGGGGACCACCTGTAAAGCGCTTTGAGTACATTAAGTGGATATTGCGCTATATAAAAGCTCATTTGTAAAGTAGTATGGAGCGGACTACAGCTTCTCCAGGCTTCGTATCACTCAGCCTCAGAGTTGAGACTTTTTGACAAGTTGGAGGTCATCCTTCTCGATCGATTATGAAATTAAAGTTTCCTGGTCGTAAACCAACAAGTATATTTCGTCATGAAAACGACAGAATGTACACCGGAAGTGGATCTATTCACAAGGCGATTTAATATTAGACGTGTGGATGTAGTTGGGAGGGGGTAGTTACCCCCGATCCTCGACCGCTGTATAAACGTAACACACCATTCCCAACTCACTTACGCCGCAGTCGTTTAAGTGTAACACACCTTTTCCAAGTGACACGGGCATCAGTTGTAACAGACCCGACCTTGTTTCAGTAAAAATTCCATTGTGTTCTTTATGAAATAAAAGCCGAAGTTTGATTGGTTAATATTATTAGTTTCAGCCAATCAGCAAACAGTTTATTTAAGCTGTTTGGGTTGAGTATGAAGCTAGTTTTTGACGTAAGAAATGACGCGATCAAACCCGAGTGACGCTATATGTTAGCTACGTCATTCAAACTTGCTAGGCAAGTACTGGGAACCGGTCGTTATTTCCGGTTGACCCCAATGCGGTACTAGATAACTTTCCATTTTTGATGGCATCCTAAATAATTGATGCAGTGCATTACTCAAATGTATCCATTTATTTTCATTTCCGATCGTATGGCTCTTTGCCAAGTTTAATTAACTTCACAAATAGAAAGGCATTTAGTTTTCCAGTTATTGTATGGATACACTTGGTTAAGAAGCTCACAACATTGCCATCCGGAGGTACAACGGATCAACACATAAAACTATGTGTAACCTTGAACGTTTATAGTGTGATAGGGTTTAGTGAGAATTACTCATAAACGCGGATGGCAAAAAGCAATGACAAATACCTGAGTGACGTCAACTTCATACTATCTATAAACATTTTAAAAAGGCAATCAGTTTGCTCCATTTACGTTGCCTCTAGATTATTATTACTTTAATTTTTTGAAAACTGACATGATATTATATATCTAAATTCAAATAAATCCAGAATTGAAGACAAGACTTCTACTGTTCTTTGGGATTTTTTTTTCTCCAAATTTGGCCTGAAAACTCGTAATAGAAGATTCGACCCAGAAACAGACTGTATTGGTTCAATCCAGCAATTGGGATATTTGGTTTGTTTTTATTCTTTTTTCTTCAGTGCTCTCCACTTTTCAATTGATGCTATGTGTTTAGCCAAAATGATCACAACATCTGCCACCGGATATATCGCGCATCTCACAAAAATATATGTAACCTCTAACTTTTATATAATTTGATTGAATTTAGTGAGAACTACTCATAAAATGGATGGCTAAAAACAATAACAAAGTGTTGAGTGACGTCAATTTCGTTCATTCTGTAATGTACTGGTAATTTAGTCAAAAATAAAAGTTGGCGGACCAAACTCTAAGATAGATTGGCGTTCAATCCAGGATGACATAAGCCTCACCCATATTCAATCGGTCGGATGGTTGTAATAAAAACTACATATAAAAATTGATAATAACTCTTGATGCCATCCATGTCGATGGAATAATAAATGTGCTATGTCAAATGTATAAGGCAGGCGTTTTGATTGCTCAACATTAAGGCTATAGTGGATCAAAATAAAATATTCCATGTTTGAGAGTGTCCCGTTCGCTAAACTGTACTGTGATAAAACATATTTTCTTCATTTTGACAAATAGCATTTATCATACGATGTGTCAATGGATTTTGGTGATCACAAATATGTCAAAGAGTATTCTGAGTGACACTGAGATGCGTGTATTTATGTTTTCATTGTTTTTGTTGTTGTCTGAAGAAGGTTTTGAGCCCGAAACCAGAAGATCAATTACACACGGTATGTATATAGTTCTTCCAGAAGAGTGATTTTACACTTTCAATGAGATAGGAACCAGTTATTTTGGGACACCACAAAATCGTAGCCAATTTGTTCAAAGTTGTTTCGTCCTGATAGAACATTAGAACTGTTGCCAGTTTGTAATACAAGGTAATATTGTTGGTTTATGCCAGGGTTTTATGGGGTCATCAAAAACCATCCAATAAAACCGTTGATGTTCGATCGCCTGCTAGTTGTCACTCGCGATCTTGATCGAATGCTCACGACGACGACCGACGGATCAGGTGCCTGGCATAGTCTGTGTGTGGTGCCGGAATAGGTCAATATGTGATTTGTCACCCCAAAACGGTGTTGTTATTATTGTTATTATTATTATTATTATTATTATTATTTATTATTATTATCGTCATCATCATCATCATCATCATCATCATTATTATTATTATCACCATTATCATCATCATCATCATTATTGATATTATTATCACCACCATCATCATCATCATCAACATCATCAACATCATCATCATCATCATCATCATCATCATCATCATCATCATAACCATCACCATCATCATCAGTAATACCATTATTATACCATTATACATAAAAGTGCAATTATATTGAATTGGCCCATACCAGATACCCGATATCCGATACCGGATACCGGATACCCGTTATCCATGAGGGTATTTATTATGATACTCCCCAGTTCGCTATCCGGGGGGAATTCACCAATCAAGAAATGGGTAGGATCAATGCATAGATCAGCCAGTTCGATAGTAGCACCGGGACTTCAAATAGTAGATCATTAGTAAAAGTTAGTATACCCATGACAACGCACTAAGACTGATGATTTTGTAATATCCTAAATGGATATTGGATCAGAGGACTTATATTATTTTCTCATCATTTTCTTTTCTGTTCTTTCCGTCTTTATTTAATTGGTATTGTCGTATATTTTTGAAAAATAAATCCATTTGGTTTCTTTTTCTTTTTATGCTCTTTTCATGTATACTCATCTATTTAATCTAATTATTTATATATCTATTTATTCATCTATCTATCCCTGCATTTATCTATCTCTCTACCTATCTTTCTATCGATCGATCTATCTCTCAATACACAAATCCATCTATCTATCTATCTATCTATCTATCAATCTATCTATATATGTCTGTCTATCTATCTAGATAGCTATATTTTTTGCTTTAAGATTTTTAAAATGGTTTAATCGAAATATATATATATATATATATATATATATATATATATTATATATATATATATATAAAATATATTATATTATATATATATATATATATATATATATATATATATATATACATACTCCTGTCGTTTCGTCAGTGCTCAATAAATTCACTATTCAGAGCATTTAAAATGAGTAAAGTCAACTCACATTTCGTCCAACAACACGGACGTTTCGACACCTAGGCGTTTCTTCGGTTATCAGTTGGTTGATCTTCTTTGATGGAGATTAGATCGGTGGTTCATTTAGACTGTTGTGTACACCCGTTCGCACCATTTTGCTCCTTTATGCGCCTTCACGTACAACACAACACTCTAAATGAACCATGGATCTTATCTCTATCAAAGAAGATCGCACAACTGACAACTGAAGAGACGCTTCGGTGTCGAAACGGCAGTATTTTTGGACGAATTGATTTTACTCACTATATATATATATAAGATTCCCAGCAGCTCGTGATCTTTCGATCCTTAGATCTTCGCTAGGGGCATCGACAGACAAATCAAAGCATCGAAATTGCGTGACACGATACGATAGAAGAAAAAAGATAAAGTAAAAATCATTTCTGTACTCCGACAAAAAGATTTCTAAAATATTATTTTGGTTAGAAAAATGAAATGTTTCTGCAAATATCGATCCGATAAAATGACCCTCTGTTTTTGATGACCTTTCAAACTAGACAATTATTAGAAGTCTCAGGTCAGGTTTGAGACTTTTTAAAAGGTCAAGGTAATTTTAATCAATTGATTTTTAAAAGTAAAATTTTCTAACCAAAATTGAAACATGTTTTGTTTTCATCTGAACTCGGCTGGGTGGTGAACGAGGGCAATAGAACTACTTGTGTAATTCGACTTGATCAATAACATGTTAAATACCCAACAATGTGATGAGAAAAAGATGAGCTTTTATAATATATAAGGCAATATCTACTAAAAGCTCACAAAGTGCTTTACAAAGGCTCCCAAGCAAACGGCATAATTTAGGACGTAGACATGACGCCTTATAGAGTGTGCGCTTGGCTGACAAACTCACATTGCCATCCGGAAATGTAACGGACCAACACATAAAACTATGTGTAACCTTCAAGA
This sequence comes from Berghia stephanieae, assembly GCF_034508935.2. NCBI lineage: Eukaryota > Metazoa > Mollusca > Gastropoda > Nudibranchia > Aeolidiidae > Berghia > Berghia stephanieae. The sequence continues at coordinate 142,373,494 of NC_088360.1, read as the reverse complement.
TTTATAGTCTGGTTAATACAGTTTAGTGAGAATTACTCTTAAACGCGGATGGCAATAAACAATAACAAAAACCCAAGTGACGTCAACTTCGTTCTCTCAATATATACATATATATATATATATATATATATATATATA
>NC_088360.1:142340856-142368356 GCF_034508935.2 Berghia stephanieae | reverse complement strand
TTCAAGTATAATTATGATCTTCTATAATATTATTGTTTCAAGCGTTAGCTCTTGTCAGGAAGTGGAATGACAATAATATTGAAACAATATTGCAGAAGATGATTAATCATACTTGAAATGTTTAAGGATTACGCCGACTGAGGACGTGTAAAGAGACACAGAAACGAACGTCTCGGCCACAAAAAATGTGAGTGACAATTTGTATTCTATTTATATATATATATATATATATATATATATATATATATATATATATATATATATATATATATATATATATATATATATATATATAATGCAAATTTTCACTCACATTTTATTGGCCGAGACGACTCGTTTCTGTGTTTTTTACACTTCTTCAGTCGGCGTAATCCATTGTAATATCCCCTATATATATATAAATATATATATATATATATATATATATATATATATATATATATATATATGTATAGAGAGAGAGAGAGAGAGAGAGAGAGAGATCGGTGTGTGTGTGTGTGTGTGTGTGTGTGTATACATATGTATATAAAATTCGATAGAAACTCAATTTCGCAGTCATGCCCTAATGGCAGGCGGATTTATATATATATATATATATATATATATATATATATATATATATATATATATAGAGAGAGAGAGAGAGAGAGAGAGAGAGAGAGAGAGAGAGAGAGAGATCGGTGTGTGTGTGTGTGTGTGTGTGTGTGTATACATATGTATATAAAATTCGATAGAAACTCAATTTCGCAGTTATGCCCTAATAGCAGAGGGATTTCTGAATATTTGAGATGTCTGGCTGTCCACATACCAGTGAGTAATTGCATAATGCTTTTAACGGAACAATAAAATACACGTAGCCGTGGATTAAACGCGGTAGTCGGTGACAAGTCAATGTTAAATTGGTCATAGCAAATTGATTTTGGTAAAAGTTTACACAATAAGTGGGGTATTGTTCCGTTGTTATGGGGGATTTAAGACCAGAATAATTAAGGGGAGTGTTGAAAACAATGAGTGGATTTGTCCGTGGAGTAATAATTCGGGTGATGAGAGATTTCGACATACGAAAACATTATTATTATTATTATTATTATTATTATTATTATTATTATTATTATTATTATTATTATTATTATTATTATTATTATATATTATTATTATTATAATTATTATTATTATTATTATATTATTATTATTATTATTATTATTATTATTATTATTATTATTATCATTATCAAAAGTACCATTAGGCCCATGGAGCCGGAGTTTATCCCGGTTTCTATTGCGGGAAACGGAAAATAGCAATTGCCTCTTACCCTTTTGATAGGACGCTAGTCTCTCGCAAAGTACTTTCCGCCAGGTCTAACAGACTTCGCAATCCAATCACTGCTGGGCAGACAGGGGGGGTCTGAAAAAAATCTCGACTGAACCCGGGATCGATCACGATCCCTTTGATTATGAAGCGCGTGCTCTACCAACTGAGCCCTCCAAACTTCTTACAACTTGAGTACAATAATTGACAGATCCGACAACGTGCGCATAAATAAATATTAGCAAGTCTGATAACCGAACGAAATTATTGGGATTGATTTAACATTGTTGTCTTGAAAAATATGCTCATAAGAAGAAAGATTAACATATATTTGATTAAGATCTCCCTATTCTAAGGTACAGAAGAATTCATGGTGACTTGATTCAAATTTACAGATCAATACAGGGGACTGATAATACTATTTCATCCCTTTTTCTATTGTAACGTTTACAAGAGGAGTTAATTTACTTATCCAGATGTAATACTAATGTTAGTCAAACATTTTTAATGTTTCGTACCATTCACTCGTAGAATAAAATTAGATTCAAAACAACGAATGCATGTTGTCTGGATAGTTTTAACTCACTCAACCCTAACACCGACTATATCTGTAGTTAACCCGGGTTACTTTTACCCCATGCCTATTTGTTACATTTTTCTGAGACAAATTATAGACGTAGTTTCAACGCTAATGTTTTTAATGTATACATGTTCATGGTAGTTGAATAAAACTATTTAAGTACATGCTTATTTTTAATACATTTTTCCAGTTTTGAAAAGTAGCAAAAATCTCTAGGATGGAGTGAGTTAAAACTTTGATCGACAAAGAGTTGTATTATCTAATATTTCAATATGACCAGTAATGTTTTGTTTTCTTACTCATTTGATGATATTATTATTGATAGTTTCACATATTTTTCATTTCAAAGGCATTTAAAATGATGCAATCCTAAATTAAGCCGTGACCCATGTTATGTTATGTTATGTTATGTAATGTTATGTTATGTTAATATATTTTACATTGGTTTAAGGATATTTCCATTATAAATGAGCTTTTATAGCGCGCAAAATCCACTAAACGTGTTCAAAGCGCTTTACAAGGTTCCCTGGACAACAGCAACACTTAACACGTAGGACAGGACATAACGCCTCTTAGGCGATATTACAATCTTTTCGGACAGAGACAACGCTGGCAACGGCCAGGTACTCATTTTACACCTGAGTACTGAGAGAGAATGTGAGTAAAGAGCCTTTTCCAAGGGCTCAACTATGCGCAAAGCGAGTCTCGAACCCAAGACCTGCCGATCCGAAAGCGAGTGTCATACCACAAGACCACATTAGCCGCACGTTTGTTTTAGGACATTTCCATTACAACTATGGGCCCATAATAATTAATTTGGAAATATCAGATCTGCAAAGAAGTACATACGGGACGGGGTTCTATCACGAACAAATTAATAACGAGTCTTTAATTATATAAATGAACACGAAATGAATCCCCATCGCATGCTACAAATTATTTTACTTACATTACCTGCCTATCCTTCATTGCTGGATGCCCTTTCCAGAGGTTAGATGCCCATCAAGGTCCATGGTAACCTCATTACATTCTATCAATCTGATTCTGGTTATTTCCTTGATGTTGTCTGTCCAACATTTCCATCTTCCTCCTCTTCTCCTTCTTCTTCTTCTTCTTCTTCTTCTTCTTCTTCTTCTTCTTCTTCTTCTTCTTCTTCTTCTTCTTCTTCTTCTTCTTCTTCTTCTTCTTCTTCTTCTCTTCTTCTTTCTTCTTCTTCTTCTTCTTCTTCTTCTTCTTCTTCTTCTTCTTCTTCTTCTTCTTCTTCTTCTTCTTCTTCTTCTTCTTCTTCTTCTTCTTCTTCTTCTTCTTCTTCTACTACTACTACTACTACTACTACTACTACTACTACTACTACTACTCTACTACTACTACTACTACTACTACTACTACTACTACTACTACTACTACTACTACTACTACTACTACTACTACTACTACTACGACTACTAGATTTTTTACCAATCAAAACATGGAATTTGTGACACACATTCACAACTGCTCGGACAAATATAGTTGTTTGTTTATAAACAATGACGTGAATGAAATCGACCTCTCTCTCTCTCTCTCTCTTTCTCTCTCTCTCTCTCTCTCTCTCTCTCTCTCTCTCTCTGGTCATTGTTATTGTTTTTAAAGATAGTATGCGCTTGGCTCAGACGCTCACAACATTGCCATTCTGTAGTATAACGGACCAACAAATAAACTCTGGATAATACAGTTAAGTGATAAGTACTCATACACGTGGATGGCAAAAAAAAACAACAAAGACCCTAGTGACGTCAACTTCGTTCTATCTATATTGCCAAATGGGTGACTATTTAACACACTATTAGCTCGATCAAATTTTAACTCACTCGATCCTAGAGATTTTTGCTACTTTTCAAAATTGGGGGAAAAAATGAATTATAAATGAGCATGCACATAGAAAGTTTTATTCAACTACCATTAACATGCAAAAACTAAAAGCATTAACTTTGATTTTACACCTATAATTTGTCTCATAAAAATGAAATTAATAGGCATGGGGTAAAAGTAACCCGGGTAAACTACGGATATAGTCGGTGTTAGGGTTGAGTGAGTTAAACGGTTATGTTTACACTGTTGTCTGTGTTGGTTCTATTGATCAATCGGTAGAAAGTGGGTATTTTACTTAGACAAATACCATCGATAGTAAATCCTGTGTAGCTTGCTATGTTTACCAATCATCGGATTGGAAGGTCCTGGGTTCGAGCCTCGCTCGGCGCGTAGTTAGGTCCTTGGAAAGGGCTCTTTACTCACATTCTCTCACCGTACTCGGGTGCAAAATGCGTTGTCTTTGTCCGAAAAAATGTAATACCGCCACTAAGGCGTCATGTCCTGTCCTAAGTGTTAAGTGTTGCTGTTGACCAGGGAGTCCTAGTAAAGCGCTTTGAGCACGTTTAGTGGATATTGCTCTATATCAAAGTTCAATTTAAAATTCATTGGTGGCATGAGAATGTAGACACTTGTTTGCATTGCTGTCCATAAATGTTTGAAGATAGCAATATAACCGTTTTAAGCTACATGTAGTTTTGTTTGCTGGTATGTTTTTGTGTGTCGGTTGTGATTAAATTACAGAAATTTATAGCGTCTGTGACATACTATTTAATTTACGAGCCGGAGAGCTAAATAAATGCACTCAGTTTAAAGTCTAATACAAACATTTCATCACATGAATAGAAAACCCACCAAGTTGAAAAAGTAAAAAGACGTATTATCATCAACAGTATAGATTGAAATGTATAATTCATGTATCTATGCATCACGTTGCTTTATGAAAATACATTTCCAATTTCACTGCGGTAGAAATCGATTTGGAAATATTCGGTCCCTCGAGGGGTCAGGGATGTCCTCTTCTCGAAATAGGATTCAGTAGTCTGATGTCACGCAGCCCGGCAACGGTGGCCATCTTGGTTCTAAACAAAGAAAATCATTACTTTTTATCCTTCATGCTGGCTAGAACTTTTCATATGCCTTGTGATCAGAATGTGTAAAAGTCAAAACATGATCAAATTTATGGTATTTTTCCTCTGGATACGCTTTTATGCTCGCCGGGAAATATTTCATACGTGCGTCCGCCATTGTTCCGATAGTGTAGAGCCAGTGTTACTAAGTTACCATGCGTCATTAGGAAGGAAGTGACGTTACGACTGTTGAAGAGTATAGACTAAGATCCAGAATTTGCCTGACGACAGAAACCCTTAGTCATTGGGACTTTGCAGCCTCACCCACTTGCACTCGTCGCTTCATCAATTATAATGGTATAGATAGTATGCGCTTGGCTAAATAACTCACAACATTGCCATCCAAAAGTATAAAGGAACAACACACAAAACTATGTGTAACCTTGAACGTTTATAGTCTGGATAATACAGTTTAGTGAAAAGAACTCATAAACGCGGATGGCAAAAAAAAACAATAGCAAAGACCCAAGTGACGTCAACTTCATTCTATCTATAGATAAATAGAGCGCCAAACATCCCTTCATCTGTATGGCTCTGGGCGCATAAAAATTTTAAATGTTCACTTGGTGTGATTAGATAAATGGATTGACAACAAAGAAAGAATGCGATTGACTTTCCTCGGCTCTTTATCAGAAACCTTCAACGGTGTGAATGGCTCTGTGCCAAAGCTGAAATAAAGAAGAAAAAGCAAGAAAGAAGAAAATCAAAACAATAAACAAGAAGAGCAAAAAAATCCCTCCCAGAAAATCAACCTTCCTTGACTAGAAATTGAACCAGTCGATGATTTTGTTGTCATTTTTTACTTTCTGCCTCGTCTTACATTGTCATATCCACATATTTCAAGACATTCAATACCTCACCAGTATCTTTTCCCAAGGTCTTCAACTCAGCTCTTGTTAGACAGACGGAAGGGGAGATTAGTTCTCACCAAATTATCTATTAATATACAATGTTTAAGATATCACACACTTTCATCTTAAAAATGAGCTTTTATATAGGGCAATATCCACTAAACGTGCTCAAAGCGCAATACAAGTAGCCCCTAGCCTACTGCAACACATAACATGTAGGACAAGACATGACGCCTGTCAGAAGATATTACAAATTTTTGGGACAGAGATAACGCTGTTAACGGCCAGGTACTCATTTTACACCTGAGTACGGTGAGAGAATGTGAGTAAAGAGCCTTCTCCAAGGACTCAACTATGCGCCGAGCGAGGCTCGAACCCAGGACCTTCCGATCCGAAAGCGAGTGTCATACCACTAGACCACATAGCCGCACAATGCGTTTGTTGTTATTATTGTTTTGTTTTTTTTGTCAGCCAGAACTGTTTGCCATTTTTGCTCAACCGCATTGCATCAATATTATTATTATTGCAATTAAACACTAATTCTTGACGTTAATTCTACGTTAGTCTCACTTTACAGGGCGATAAGCTGGTGTGTTATTTTATACGTCAGTCATCAATTGAATTTATAGCCAGAAATATCAGACTTGTGTTGAGTTTGTATGTTTTATTGAGGAGAGTGGATACTATATTTTGGGGTGCTAATGCCAACAATTTATATTTTTGACCACTTTAACATTTAATTCGGCTTTTAAGCATATGGTTCGTTCCGACATAATACCGCTAATCTCATTCCCTATACTTAGAAGACCCCGAACGTGTGCAAACACGAGGCTTCATAACATACTTAATTTGAAACATAGAAGAGTTTAATCTCAAAAGTCTAACCAATCGATATAAGGCAAATTGAACACTACAAAGCGCAATGAGTATTGTAAATCCGTTGAAATTAACTATAGAGCTGTTTTGTCATATAATCTTAAAAGTTCTCTGGGTAAAATGAAAGCTATTGTGTTTTATCAGTGCGAGGCAGAATAAAGCATCGATTTGAATATTATTTAATTTGGTCTGGTATTTGGTACTGAATTAGGACTAAATGTGACCTAATTACTAATCGATTGTCGTCATTAAATAGATAGCAGGAATCGATATTCGTCAATTTGTTAGAGTGACTGTAATTAAATAAGGGACGTTGAGGACTTGAAATGTTGAATTCTTCAGGATTCTCTCTCTCTCTCTCTCTCTCTCTCTCTCTCTCTCTCTGCTCTCTCTCTCTCTCTCCTCTCGCTCTCTCTCTCTCTCTTTCTCTCTCTCTCTCTCTCTCTCTCTCTCTCTCTCTCTCTCTCTATTTTCTATGTGTAATAATAGTAGTAGTAGTAGTAGTAGTAGTATTAGTAGTAGTAGTAGTAGTAGTAGTAGTAGTAGTAGTAGTAGTAGTAGTAGCCTTTCTATCTTTATTGTTGTCCTGATGATAGTAATAACAATAATAATAATAATTATTATTATTATTATCATTGTTATCAACATCATCATTATCGTCATCTTCTTCTTCTTCTTCCTCTTCTTCTTCTTCCTCTTATTCTTCTTCTTCTTCTTCTTCTTCTTCTTGGTCATTAACAACAACAAAACTGAGCTGTTTGGACTATTTCACTATTTTCTTTTTCGTCAGCCGCCAACCAAATGGAATGAAACCCCCATCTCACAGATTTGCATCTTCGACGTCAGGGGACATAATTGTTAACCAGGTAACTGTCGTGCTCTGAAAAGTCTGAAAAAAACTCGTATTTAAAAATTTGGTCAGAAAACTTGTCCTTTAAATATCAATCGATTTAAATGACCCTCATTTTGGCAAAAACTCTCAAACCTGGGAATTGACGGAAGACCGCACGAGATCCCAGGTTTGAGAAAGTTTGTGAAGATGAGGATCATTTAAATAAATCGATATTTGAAGGAAGAGTTTTCTGGCCAAATTTTTAAATATGAGTTTTTCTAGAGTACGGCAGTAAACTTGTTAATTAAAATACCAGCCAACGCAAATCAACCCGTTTGAGAGCGTAAAATAAAACAAAACACTCAATCAGCCTTTATTGTTGACAGCAAATGGCCCGTGGCGTGGATTATTTTGATTCAGTGTTAATGGCAAGTCAAAGACTGACAAATGGAAAAAGATTCTTGTCGATTGCTTCATCGCTAACCTAATCCCACCAACCCCTGTTTAAATTTGATGATGCAACAAATTAACGTTTTAGTAACGTTTGTACGATTTATATCAGATTTATATATGTTAATTTATCTTTTTGATAAATTAATATAATACGCCGTCTCAGAAAAACTCATAATATCCACTAACAACATGAAATTATGTGTAATTTATATGGTTTATTGATGCTGTGCGTTTATCTAAAAAGCTCACATTTCGCAACAAGGATATCTAGATGCTATGCGTTTGGCTAAGAAACTCAGAACATTACCATCCGGAAAATTAACGGACCAACACACAAAACCATGTGTAACTTTAATAGTCTGGTCAATACGGTTTTCAATTGTTTATCTCTTAAATAGTGTTGAAAGATATGATATTGGTTTCATGTTTTAAAATCACACGGTAGCATAGGTTTTCGTGTTAAATTCATATTTTAACTGCATTATTCAAATGTAATCTTTTTTCTCTCTTTCACCATGTTCTGCGTATTTTTGTTTGTCCATTGAGGAAGGTCAAGATCCGAAACGTCATTTTTGTTTTATTTTGTTTTTGTTTTGTTTTTTGTTTGTTTGTTTTTGTCTTGTTTTTTCACTTGTTTTTTTTTTTGTGTGGTGGAGAGGGGTATATTTTTGTTTGTTTGTTTGTCTGTTTGTTTGTTTGTTTGTTTGTTTTTGGGGAGGGGGGTTGTACTGTTTTGTTATATCATATTACCCACATTTACCCTCTACATTTCCTTTACAATTTTCAGTCTATTGATGTCTTTTGTGCCGAGCCATTTCTAAAGCGATCTTTTGTCATAGCTCGTCGAAGCTTCATTGATAATCAGTAGTGCCGCGCTGAGGACCGGACCGAGGACCGGTCCCACGGTCTTTTAGCTGTGAACCGTGGTCCAGTCCCAAAGAGGAAGACCGCCGGCGGTCCTCACTTCTTATCACCTTTCAACGGTCTCGCGCCATACTACTTCCCCAGCGATTCGTTGCCTCGGTCCTTTGCCTATCTTCCACCAATCACCACCCATCCCACTTAATTAATCGCACCCACCCCCCTTTGCCATACACTAAACGACACAGACGACCATAGAGGCAGACGACCACCTCCCTCCACTCCGCAAACCGCCCTTTCGTGTGTGAGATGGGGGGAACAGGAGGCGCACGCCTTGGACGATTCCATTATACGGGGTAAATTTCAAAATTTACTACACCATAATGATCGCAATGACAATGATCTATGATGAAGGCATGACCCCTCTTCTCTAATGGGTTATTGTTTGAAATGTATGTGACTACTAAAGATGTGTGTGTGTGTGTGTGTGTGTGTGTGTGTCGAACCTAGCAAGTTGCAAGTCTGATTTTTTTGTTTTCTTTTGTCCATCTCTTGTCGCCACTCCTTTCTATCGCATTGTTGTCATTTAAAATAATACAATAATATTAAAATTTCGTTTGGTGTTTTAACTAATCAAGTAATATGAGTTTCATTAGTTTCTTCCGTCCAAAAAAAAAACAGTTATAACGTCTGTATTTTTAAAAGGTCCAATAGAATATTTGGGGACCCCGATAGCTCAGTTGATAGAGCACTCTCTTTATACGCAAAGGGCCAGAGATCGATCCCGGGTGCAGTCGATTTTTTTCTGAATCCCTGTCTACTCAGCAATGAATGGGTAGCTGAGTTTGTTAGATCTGGCGAAAAGTCACCATCGACCCCTCTTATCACCTCATCCACCCCCTCTTATTATAACTTCACGTCTCTCTCTTACTCTTCAATGCTCGCTGCCCTCTAATGTGTGTGTGTGGGGGGGGGGGGGGTAGGAGTTGCGTGTGTGTATCAACGCCACGAACAACTCTATCAACGCCTTGGGCGATGCCATGATCTCCGTTAATGGGGATAAATTTCAAATTTTATTAAATTATCGAAGTAACAATGAAGTACGGTGAGCAAATAAAGAAGGCATCACCCCTCTTCTCTAATTAGGTTACAATTTGAAATGAGTGTGACTACTCCGTGTGTTTTACTCCTGTAGGCCACGGTTTTCATCGTGTAGCGGTCTTTAACGGTTCAAGAATGAACGGACCGGTCTAGAGACCGGTCCTTGCGGTCTTCATTTCCCAAGGACCGTAGGACCGTGGTCCTTAAGCTTGCCAAGGACCGCCCCGCACTAATAATCAGCGGCCTTGACTCTTGGGGTTTCTGATGTCTGATTACGTCAATGCAGCGTTGAGATAAGCGCCATCTATCGGCGGCCAATGTTTGTTAAAAGGGATTGACTACGTCATTTTAATTGTTTGGACTTAAGGGAGGTAATCAATTATTGGCAGGATGTACTAAGATCATTTTGCCTTAATGGCTTATTGTTGTGTCATAACATACTGATCTCGATAACATACTGCAGGTATTGACAAAGCGTGGTGGCCCAGCTTTAGGATTGGCCATAGTCAACAAATTATATCGGTATAATCATTTTAGTATCGATATTAATTTCTTTTTTTTTTAAGGATGCAAGTCTGTATCCACCAACTTGTACTTATTTGCAGGTCTGATAACCTAAATTAATATGGTCTCATTTGTTATAATTAAATACTCTCAAACCAACCTGAAATAGTTTCCGTTACAACAGTGTTAAAACGAGCCCCATAATAGCGTCCGGTTATCGGATCTGCAAATAAGTAGACGTCGATGTCCACATATCTGTCTACAAGTATAATATTAATATTGTCCTATTGTTGGAAATCCCCACACCCCCATTGTAGATTGCCAGGAAATCTTAGAAAATAACGATTTCAGTTTATCCCAAACTTGCCAAAAAAAAAAAGCCTCAAACCTAAGACTAGTAAGAAATCTAGTATTTCAAGTACAAGTTTTCTGGCCAAATTTATAAAATGTGACCCTTCGTCTCAAAACTGTATTAAGTCGGTTTGGTTAAGATGTTGAAAATTGAATTTATAGCTAGAAATATCAGACTTGTGTTGACTTTGTATGCTTTTTTTAGGAGAATGGATGCCATATTTTAGGGTGCTAATGACAACAATTTATATTTCTGACCAGTTTAACATTTAATTCGACTTTGACGCATCTGATTTCGTTCCGAAATAATACCGTTTTGAGACGATGGGTCACAAATGGGATTGTCAATTTGCGCAGGACACTCCCACACTGCAATCAATTATAGATTGGCTAGAACCCATTGGAAATTCGATAGCCTTTGATTGGTATTAAATTACTTCATGGTGTTTCCCTTTTATGTACGATAATTAATCCCAGATTTTGATGTCGTATTTTGCGTTGTAGTTGAGTTGAGGAGTAGCTTGGAGTGTTGTTTCGGAAGACATTCATTTTGTACTGTCATTGTCGACGTGTTCATATTCCATTCATACTGAATACAAGTCTCATAGCAGCTTGGTGCAGTTGAATGGTCTTTGCTGTTATTTTTGTAGATAACGAGTTCGAATCCAACTCGCTTCTCTCACTCAATTTGCACCAAACAAATACACACTGAGCACATGTCAACACAATTAAATCCAACATTACATGGATTTGTTTACTTGTTGGGTCAGGTCCTATCTCGGGTCAGCTTGAACTTTTTGCCCTTAACCAGTAAACGGCAGTACTCTGCGAAGACACGTATTTAAAAATGTGGCCAGAAAACTCGTCATTTCAATTATCGATCGATTTAAATTACCCTCATCGTCGTCATCATCATCATCATCATCATCATCATCATCATCATTGTCACAGTAAAGATTGTTCACAATTATCTTATTAAATTTTATTTTATTAAGAACTGAATTCATCTCACTCCAGTTATATTTCGGTAGGCTTAGATAAACTTTACCTTCTAATATTAGATCGTCTTTCCTTTTATAGCCTTCCCTCGAATTAATTTCTAATTAGTGAATACTTTTCGTTCTACATTCTGTCACGTAGCCACTTATTATAAAAGCTGATAGGTCTAACACTCTGCACTCACTTTCTCTCCACAATCTATGCCGGACGGCCAGTCGCTCTATTCCTATATATATACTGGAAGATTTTTATCTTTTGGGACTTTGTAGATATTATATCTACACCATTAAGACGCCGGAGCTTTTAACTTTGACTGTATAATCTTCAAGGATCAAACCCAAGCCCGCTGTCAGAGGACTTCACAATAACTTCTTACCAATTGCCTGGAAGTGGAATTTTACGAGTCCAATCCTATTATCAGAGGAATAGATCATCCAAGCCCATCAACTGCCTGGAAACGTAAACTTACGAACCAGACATATTATCATAAGTTACGTAAAATATTCATATCTCTATTTGTAACTGCCACGATCACTGTTTATCTCTTTTAATTAAATTTCATCATTATTTTTATTTCATTGTAAACAAATCGTTAATTGTTTTTCATTTATAGTAACTAGTAAATTCTGGGGCCTCATTCTACATATATCTTTATGCATAGTCGAGTAGCTCTTTACTCACTTGAGACCATGACATTTTGGAGGGGACACATATAAAGAATTGAATTTATTTAGTTACTTATATCTATTTCATCTAACTTTAAAGTTTAAATTGTAAAACTCTTAATTGCCCCACTTGATCATATTTTAATTGAACTCCCTATTTACAGGATTAATTTTTTTTTCTTTTTCATTTCTTCATTTAAATGGAATAGCAATTTATCCATTCATTCTTTCATTCAAATTGAATAGCATTTTATTGATTCATTCCTTCATTCATTTATTCATTTATAAATTATTCATTCATTCATTGTTCATTCATTTATTTATTCATTCATTCATTCATCCATTCATCCATTCATTCGTTTATTCACTCATTTATCCAATCATTCATACATTTATTCCTCCCTTCATTCTTTCATTCATACATTATCCATTCATTCATTCATCTATTCACTCAGTTTTTCATTCATTCATTCATTCCTTGTCCACTTTGTTATTATATCACTCATTTCATTTTGTTTTTTGCCTCATTCATGAATTGTTTTCAATATGTTTACATTCCATAACGATTCATTCACCTGTCATCCAATCACTCAGTGTTGTGAACACATTTTGTAACTATTGTAAATCTTACGATATTTTATTGTTTTGTATTTCAGACATCACTGTTAAACACTCTTCAATGCCTAATTACAATTGTTGAACAACCATTGAACAAGAGAGAGGTCCCAGCCACGAACTGAGTTGGTAAATATATCCTTCATTATTCTCTTTTACATGAGTTGGGCATCACATAGTAACTATAGACATCGTGATTTGTTTTGCATAGTGATTTGTTTTAAATGCATTTTTGGCATATTACTGTTACCGAAAACCACTTATATATTATGTTCTGAAAAGTGAGTCTTTAAAAACTAAATAATAATAAAAGGAGTCTACTAGCCGTCGTGTTATATTTAGTGATAGATAACTTGGGATTATTTTGGCATCCTATTATTGTTATCACACTCTAGTACATTAGCGTCATTGCGAATAATTGTACACAAACTAACGACGAGTCACACACATTGGTGATACATTTTTCGTAGTAACATAGTTTAGAGTACACGCGATTGACACATTGTTATTGACACAAGTCATAATAACTCCGCATTGTATTGACACATTGCTTTATAAGATATAACGATAAAAGGCATCAAATTCAACATACATAATAAGTTGAAATAAGAGAGAGAGAGATTTCTAAAAATAGAACAGTTCATTCCAGTAAGTGTAAATAAATAAAACAGTCAGTAACAGTATCCTGTCAATATAATATATATATAAAACATCGTAACTAATTTATTGCAACATGGAAGCATATAAAAGATACTTAAGTCTCGCAAAGGACTTAGAAATACCCCAGGAAAGAATATTTTCATGGTGCGAAGAGAAAGTAAAAGAAGAAAAAGAACATGAAGAAAGAATTCGTAGAGAAGAAAATGAAGAAAGAATTCGTAGAGAAGAAAATGAAGAAAGAATTCGTAGAGAAGAAAATGAAAGAAGAGAAAAAAGAAAGAATTCGTAGAGAAATGAAGAAAGAATCGTAGAGAAAAAGAAACGAGAAAGATACGTAGAAAGAACGAGAAGAAAGAGTCCAAGAAAGGGAACTAAAAAGACAGATAGCATTAGCAGAAGAAGAAACCAAAAGGACCCAAATGATGCTGGAAATTGAAAAAACAAAAACCGGTCATGAAAGAAAACATAATAATAGTGATGAATTTTTCGTGAAACTTCCACGCATGCCAACATACGATGAACGCTCAGACTGTCTAGAATCCTTCTTACACCGATTCGAAGTTCAGGCTAAAGGTTATCGTTGGCCAGAAAGCAAATGGGCCACAGCCTTGATTAACTGCTTATCTGGAGAACCGCTAAAAGTTTTCTATACCTTAACAACTGAAGATGCAGATGATTATGGTAAAATTAAAGACGCTCTACTAAAAAGATTTAGATTAACGGAAGATGGTTACCAGGAAAGGTTTCACACTGCAAAACCGGAAAGTGGAGAAGACTTTAATACATTCGTGAACCGAATTACTCAATTTCTAAATCGGTGGCTTGAGTTGGCAAACGTAAAACAAGACGACTTTGCAGGCCTTTACTATCTCACGCTGAAGAATCGAATCTATCAAGCTTGCAACCCAGATTTAGTCGCATTCTTTAAAGAGAGAAAGCCAGAAAACTTGGACAAATTAAAAATCTACGCAGAAAACTTTAACAGCGCACATCCATTGACACCCCTTAGCAGAACATTGAAGGAACCATACTACGCTGCTGCTGCTCAGAGTCCAGGTACACCTAAAGTTCAGTACTCAAATAGAACGAGCCGATCAATCACTCGGAACACGCAAGTGAAACAAGATGATCATAGTAACAAACCATGGAACAAACAGTTCAATAGAGACCATAGCCGACCCTATCAAAACAAAACAAGAAATAGCACTGACAATAATACTGAGTATAAGAAAACCAACAAACCTATAATTAAATGTCAATATTGTGGAATGAAAGGCCACACAGCAGACAAATGTTACAAAATCGTGGGATATCCAAAAGAAACTGCAAATGCATCACTCCAAACAGGTGTAAACAATCAGACACGAGTAATGTCAGGAGAAAATATAAATGTGTATTGCGTGAAAGGTATGTCACTTTTAACACAAACTCACAAATCAGGATCGCTATTTTTTTGTGAAGGCAAAGCTAATGGAACTGATTGCAAAATATTGAGAGACACAGGATGCAGTACAGTAGGAATAAAAGCATCTTTGATCAATGACGAAGACAAAACTGGAAAAACGGTACAATGCATCACATTCAGTGGCACAGTCGAAACCTTTGAAACAGCTAACGTGTACATAGAAACCCCATACTATACAGGAATAGTGGAATGCTGTATACTTCCCAACCCCGTCGCTGATGTTATTGTTGGCAATATAAAAGGTCTTAAAGACAACCCAAAAGATGTAAAAGAATGGTCATTAACCCAAGAAACAGCTTGTCTAGCAGAAACAAGAAAGATGACTAAGACAACAGAGAAGCCAATGACTATTTCTCTTGAACCACAACAATTTGACAGGAACAGGTTCATTGAAGAACAGAAAAAGGACCCGACTTTAACTTCATATTTCAATATCGCAAACAAAGGGATGAAATCAAAAGTTGAATACATCATTGAAAAAGATATTCTGTTCAGGTTACATAGGAAAAGAAACAAAATAGCTAAACAACTGGTCACGCCGAGTATTTACAGAAACAAAATCCTTGGAATAGCGCACGATTCAATAACTTCTGGACATCTTGGGAGCTCTTCCACATTGAAGAGAATATCCGAGAATTTCACATGGCCTGGAATTACTAAAGACGTCCGAGAATATGTGAAATCTTGTGACACATGCCAAAGAAGAGTCGCAAAAGGCAGAATACCGAGATTGCCATTAGAGACAACCCCAGTTATTGAAAAAGTTTTTCAAAAAGTTGCAATTGACATTATAGGCCCTTTAACAAAATCAGATAGAAACCATACACACATACTAACACTAGTCGATTACGCAACCAGGTGGCCAGAAGCGATAGCATTGAAATCAACTACATCGGATCACATAGCTGAAGCATTGATGACAATTTTTACTAGAATAGGCATACCAAATGAGATACTGTCGGACAATGGACCCCAATTTACATCACATATGATGCATGAAACCATGAAACTCATGGGAATCCAACACTCATTCACAACTCCCTACCACCCCCAAGCAAATGGTCTTTGTGAAAGATTTAATGGCACTCTAAAGAATATGTTAAGAAAAGTGTCAGCAGAAAAACCAGATGATTGGGACAGATACTTACCAGCAATCCTATTTGCATATAGAGAAATACCCCAAGAATCTACAGGCTACTCCCCATTTGAGTTGATGTATGGACGATCACCTCGCGGCCCGATCAATATAGTAGCCGACATTTGTAAAGGGAATGAGGAGGACAATAACGAAATTATGTTTGCTTACGAATATGTAAGAAACCTGAAAGACAGAATAGAGGATACATGTAAGCTAGCACAGGAATCCGTCACTAAAAAAGCAGAGAAATACAAGGAATACTCCGATCGAAAAAGCAAGTCAAGAAAATTTGAGATTGGTGACAAAGTACTAATACTCTTACCCGATGACTCGAGTAAACTTTTAGCTACATGGAAAGGACCATTCAAAATAACAGCAGTAAAATCTAATGTTAATTACGAGATTAAAATTTACAACACAACAAAGACATTCCATGCAAATATGCTAAAAAAGTATTTTGATAGAGACACAGTGTCGCAACCTATGTTTACTAATATCGAAGCTTCAAATGCAGGATTAATCATACCGTTGGTCATGGGACACAGACACCCGAGACAGAAAAACAAACAAAAATCGCACAATTGCAACCACCTAAGACAAAAAAAGAAGTACGCAAAGTACTTGGGCTCCTAAATTTTTACAGGAAATACATTTACAACTTCGCGCACATCGCGACACCGCTAACAAATCTGACAAAGAATGGGTCACCGAACAAAATTGTTTGGACAGAAGTGTGTCAGAATAGCTTTAACCAATTAAAGGCATTACTCTGTTCAGAACCAATTCTTAAATTACCCGACATATCAAAAGAATTTGTTGTAAGAACTGACGCGTCTGATAAGGGCATCGCAGGTGTACTATTACAGGAACATGAGGGAACTCTAATGCCTTGCTTATATGCAAGCAGAAAATTATTGGACAGAGAATCACGATACTCTGTAATAGAGCGTGAAGGCCTGGCCATCGTCTTTGCTTTAAAGACATTCAGCAGATATCTACTGCTAAAAGAGTTTGTGGTCGAAACGGACCATAAACCACTCACGTACATAAGAAATAACAAAATGAATAATAGTAGAGTACTAAGGTGGAGTCTATTTTTGCAAAATTACACTTTCAGTATCTCTCACATACCAGGCTGTGAAAATATTCACGCCGACCTACTTTCTCGATTAGTATAAACACGTGAGAAGGGTATAACTTAACCTCCCATGCATACTGTTAGTTACCTCGCAAACTATGCCAAATCAGAACGCACAATTTCGATAATTTTATTTGTAAACATGATGACCCAACTTAATGTAACATTGAGTATTGTTTGGATATATATACCATACCCATTCATGATTTGGGAAATCTTCTCTTTATCTATTATTGTTATGAATTTTCACTCATTTATGATTAATAATTGAAATGTCAATATTTCATTTACATTTTCATTCATTTCATTTAGTAAATTACCTTCATATCATCGACTTTAATCATGCTTCATTGCCATCATTATTGTTTATCACAATGATTTGTAATCACATTGCCATCATGTCGTTCATCACAATGATTTGTAATCACAATCTTTCATTGTTATTGTCGCCCATTCATATACCTACGTTAATATAAACATTTCCATGTCTAGTTAATAAATAATTTAATTGTAGCACAAATCATAACAATGGATTAATGCTAGAGTATCATGATAGTAAATTTACTTCCGTTTGTAAAATCTATCTTTCCCATAATGGTTAAAGAGTATATTTTAAACGTGGGTGGGGGTGTCACAGTAAAGATTGTTCACAATTATCTTATTAAATTTTATTTTATTAAGAACTGAATTCATCTCACTCCAGTTATATTTCGGTAGGCTTAGATAAACTTTACCTTCTAATATTAGATCGTCTTTCCTTTTATAGCCTTCCCTCGAATTAATTTCTAATTAGTGAATACTTTTCGTTCTACATTCTGTCACGTAGCCACTTATTATAAAAGCTGATAGGTCTAACACTCTGCACTCACTTTCTCTCCACAATCTATGCCGGACGGCCAGTCGCTCTATTCCTATATATATACTGGAAGATTTTTATCTTTTGGGACTTTGTAGATATTATATCTACACCATTAAGACGCCGGAGCTTTTAACTTTGACTGTATAATCTTCAAGGATCAAACCCAAGCCCGCTGTCAGAGGACTTCACAATAACTTCTTACCAATTGCCTGGAAGTGGAATTTTACGAGTCCAATCCTATTATCAGAGGAATAGATCATCCAAGCCCATCAACTGCCTGGAAACGTAAACTTACGAACCAGACATATTATCATAAGTTACGTAAAATATTCATATCTCTATTTGTAACTGCCACGATCACTGTTTATCTCTTTTAATTAAATTTCATCATTATTTTTATTTCATTGTAAACAAATCGTTAATTGTTTTTCATTTATAGTAACTAGTAAATTCTGGGGCCTCATTCTACATATATCTTTATGCATAGTCGAGTAGCTCTTTACTCACTTGAGACCATGACAATCATCATCATCATCATTATTGCCTTTTTCACTCAGAGTCAGTTTATAGGCCACAGACAAACAGTTTCCATCCTTCTCTATCCTGAGCTAACTTTTGTTTTTATCTCGTTCCATGTCTTACCACTTCTTTGTATATCAGCTTCTTTAATTCCTTCATAAATTCTGTCATTACAGAAACTCTTCGGTCGCCCAAGCTATAAAAAAAAAGGATTTGATTTGGCAAAAACTCTCAAACCTGGGTACTCGCGAGGTCTTCTATCAATTCCCAGGTTTGAGAGATTTTGCCAAGACAAGGGATATTTAAATCGATAGATAGTTGAAGGACCAAATGTTTAAATACGTTTTTAGGAACGGTAGTTGACTAGTTAAATTAAATAAATTCAAAATAAATAAATAAAAATAATAAATAAATAGCCCCCTTTATTCATCTTCAATGGGAAATTTGACTTTAATGTCTATTCCAAGGGAATATTGAAATAATCTAGGCATCAGCCGCAGTGAAACGCCGCAAAGTGAGCTAGGACGGGGTGACTTGCTCAAGGCCACACCACGAGGCTGGTATAATAATAATAATAATAATAATAATACTTTATTGCATCCCAAAAAGGAAAATTTTTGTACAGACGTGTTATAATTTACATAATAAGATAAAAATACAATGGAAATAGTATGTATAATATATGAAAAAGGAGTAGCTCCATTACCAGAGCTGCGCTTTATAATATGAATAATTTCAACACTGTAAAATAGTCAAAACTGTCACTATAAATTAAAAATTGAAAAGATTGCAAAACAAATAAATTAATAATTTAATATTTACATTTTTTGAAACTAAAAATGCGAAATAATTGTATAAAATGATTATTGCTTGTTGTTATAAAGCCTAATACTGGACGGCAGAAATGATTTTCGGTGTCTCTCTGTTTTCGTTGAAATAGAGAAAGGGCGACCACTTCTTTCTGACATAATAACTGATGGTCTTAGTGGATGATACTGGTCATTTAATATTTTAGTTATTTTATTTATACAAAATTTCTCGTATAAAAGATCTACATCGTCAACATCATTTATATAGCGTTTAATATATTTTTTAATCTTTGAATTTATTTTGTTCCTTTCCACTGCTAAGCAATTGCCTCCCCAAGCTGTTATACAAAATGACAAAACACTTTCGATTACTGCTCTATAAAATAATGTGCAGAGGGTTTTATCTATTCTAAACTGAGAGAGTTTTGATAAAAAATATGTACGTCTGCACATCTTATGCCTAATTATTTCAAGTGTTCATCCCACTTGAGCCTGTCATCAATTGTTACACAAGTATTGTAGTGAGAACTCGCTGGACGAATTGGTCCTTAATTTAACGGTTCTATCGGTTCCTTCACTCTCCTAAAGTCAATCACTAGCTCCTTTGTCTTGCTTATGTTAAGCTCTAGGTGGTGGGCATCACACCAAGACACAAATCTATCAATTTCTTGCCTATAAGCCACTTTAGAAAAACTTGTTCTTGTTAAAATTAGGAACCAGTTTATGCCATTGAGTGATAGTCATCAATTTGCTTACAAACCAGGACGTGGCGTAGAGGATGCCATTTTGCTGTTTACAAACAACATCTACAGGCATCTAGATCACGCTAAGAGCTATTGCAGATTGCTTTTCGCAGATTTTTCTTCAGCGTTCAATACAATGCAACCTCAGTTGGTTGTTCAAAAATTGACTAGTCTGAATCTAAACAAGTATAGGTAGTATATGGTAGTCGAACTCCGTACCTTTTGAGCACGAAGCAAAGACCGTACCGCTGAACCACGCTGGGTAACTAGCATGCCATGAGTCGACAAAGAAAGGTTTCATCTTTTATACTTTTTGTCTAGAAAACTGTAATCTTGGTAATCTGTGTATCAACCCTTTCCTCACCAACTATAGGAAAATCGTCACATTCATTACGATCCAACCAATATTATTCTTAATCAATTTTCTTTTGTTCATCATAAGATTTAAAGATAATGAACTGTGTGTTGTAGAGCATGTTTTGCTAAAGAAATTATGTATCGCAAGAATTTATCTACTGCAATTGTGTTTGAGTGATAAAAAACATTTTTTTTGTGTTAGTTGGGTGTGAAGTTTTGGGGGAAATCCTGCAAATGGCGGGTAAGGACAGGGTTGAGATGACACCTGACTTGTCAAAATCTCTCAAACATGAGGTTTCTGAACAAGTCCCAGATTTGGGATTTTTAGCAAGTTGGGGTTATTTCAATCCATACATTTTGATGTTTCACGTTAAACCACCTACAGCAAAGTCGTAACATTTGTTACGACAAAATATACATTTTTTCTTATTCATATTTATTTTGTACATCACAATGATCTTTGTTGAATTAATAAGAACATACAGTTATTTTGTAGAGAGATTGTTTGAGTTAAAAGAAAATTCTGCTGGGTAAGCCTGCCATTTTGGGAAAGGATCGGTAAGAAGAGAAGTAAGAGATTTACTCAACAATTTTCCCCATTCGATGAATCTTATTAACACACAAAACGTATGTTACCTTTAAAATGTATATAGTTTGAATGAGAGAAATAAGTGAAAATCAATCGCCTAATTGGCGGACTATAGCCAATATCAAATAACAGAATGACGTCATCTGCATACATTGAATATCAAGAAGTAGAAGATATCTGGCCAAATTGTGACCCCTCGTCTCAAAACGGTATTAAGTCGGGATCATTAATATGCTGAAAATTAAATTTGTAGCCAGAAATATCAGACTTGCGTTGAGTTTATAAACTTTATTGAGGAAAATGAATATCATATTGCAGGTTGCTAAATACCAATAATTCATAATTTTGTCCAGTTTACCTTTAATTTGACTTTTCGCATCTGAGTCATCCCGACATAATACCGTTTTGAGACGTTTGGTCACAATTGAGCAATACATGTTTTGTCAGGGTGCTCCAGAATTGTCTGTTTGATATTTGAATTCGGTCAGAAGAAAAGTAAATACTGTTTCATTTAATTTACAATTTGAACTCTTCTGAACGCACTTTAACATTCAACTAAGGCAGGGGAAATACAGAGAAAGTCGGTGGCTAAACGCCACACTTTATCACTCGCTATTATATCAAATATCCAACCGCGTATGGAATATGACTTTTCTGTATGATCGATCTGTGATTCTGTAATGATGATTATGAGCTACGAATGGCGTATGGCAAACGGCATATGACTTTATATTACGAATTTATACCCAAGGGCACACAGTGCACACAAATAGTTGGAAATTACGAAGAAGTCTCAAAAGACATTGGATGTTCTGTAGATCGTGCGCGCTTTCTCTTCCCGTCTTCTTAACAAACCAATCAAAATACGATAAATTTTGAAATCGGCATTTTTATTGGTTAGTTAAAATGAAAGCATGACAAACACGCTCAATAGGACGGCCTTTAAGGGGTTATTCTTGAGACGACAAAGTGTGAATACTTTGCAGATTTCAACAACACAAAACAAAAGCACACACCAAATCGACACATAGAGAACCACGCCTTCCAGACAGTCGTCATAATGTAAACAATGGAAATGATTGGTTAACATAGCAAACAACACAGGTTTTACTATCGATGGTGTGTGATAAGTAAAATACTCATAGATAGTTCAACCGATTGTTCAATAGATATTATGAGGCTGACGTCACTCGGGTCTTTGTTATTGCTTTTTGCCATCCGCGTTTATGAGTAATTCTCACTAAATAAGCTGTATTAACCAGACTATGAATGTTCAGAGTTAAACATAGTTTTGTGTGTTGGTCCGTTATAATTCCGGAAGGCAATGATGTGAGCTTCTGAGCCAAACGCATACTATCTATAGATAGTTCGAAGTTGACGTCACTCTGGGCTTTGTTATTGTTTTTTGCCACCCGCGTTTATGAGTAATTCTCACTCAATCGTCTTAACCTGACTATAAACACTCATGGTTACACAGAGTTTCGTGTGTTGGTCCGTTATACTTCCGGATGGCAATGTTGTGAGCTTCTGAGCCAAGCGCATATTATCTATAGAACCAACACAAAATAACATGTGTAAACTTAATTACGTTAATAATATTGTGGTTGAGAAAATCGTGTAATAGCTAACCCATTTGGCGATATAAACACAGTAACAATAATCACAGAGAGAGAGAGAGAGAGAGAGAGAGAGTGAGAGAGAGAGAGTGAGAGAGAGAGATAGAGAGAGAGTGAGAGAGAGAGTGAGAGAGAGAGATAGAGATAGAGAGAGAGAGAGAGAGTGAGAGGTCGATGTCATTCAGATTATGATTTATAGATAGTTCGAAGATGACGTCACTCGGGTCTTTGTTATTGTTTTTTGCCATCCTCGTTTATGAGTAATGCTCACTGAATTGCATTAACCGGACTAAAAACGTTCATGGATACACCAGTTTTGTGTGTTGGTTCGTTATACTTCAGGATGGCAATGTTATGAGCTTCTGAGCCAAGCGCATACTATCTATAAACACACAAACAACCATAGTTGTCCGAGCACGTTTGATGATGTGTCACAAATTCCATGAGTTAACGATGGCTACGGTCAGCCCGACACTTTGTGAGCATTAATCACAATAAGTTAACACAGTTATGTGAGACATTTCATTGCCACACTTGACGACGACATCGATAATCATAACAAATAATCTTGACCTCAATAAGCAGCACAAAAACGTTATTGTCCTGGTTATAATAGGTAATCAAAGGTACCAATAATAATAACAGCAATCTCTCTCTCTCTCTCTCTCTCTCTCTCTCTCTCTCTCTCTCTCTCTCTCTCTCTATCTATCTATCTATCTATCTATCTATCTATCTCTCTCTCTCTCACACACACACACACACACACACCTACGCTACGTCGTCTGTAATTTACTTGATAATGTGAGGATTCATGATGAACACGTCGAGTGGATTCATCGTCGAAGGAAACCACTAATGATAATAATGATAATAATACCTATGTCCAGGTTAGTTATCGTCTATTTTATCTATTTTTTAGATCTAAAATTATTGGTGGTGTGTCTAAGAAAAATAATAAATAACCTGTTATGCCAGACTAATTAATCGTTCCACGCAATATTATACGTATCCTTAAACTTCTGAATAATAATAATAATAATAATAATAATAATAATAATAATAATAATAATAATAATAATAATGATGATGATGATGATGATGATATAATAATAATATAATAATAATAATAATAATAATAAATATAATAATAACAGCAACGACGACGACGACGATGATGATGATTATTATTATTATTATTATTATTATTATTATTATTATTATTAGCATTATCGAACCTCAGACCCCATTATTACCGGTCAGACGTGTTGCCATTCCACCACAGAGGCTACCGGAGAGTTGGGACGATTTAATATCTATATTCTTCGCATGGGTACCCGTTTTACGCTTGTAACCCTCGCTTGCATCCCCCAACACAAACATTGAAGAACTGAGCATAGTGTGTATGAAAGGTGTCAGACAAAGCAAGAAAGAAAAATACCAGAAAAAAAAACATCCCAAAAAATCAGTCGACAAACTTTGAACACGAGAGAACGAGGACGAGGAAATTAGATCAGTGTGGCTCAATTTTCGGGAGTCTTTCCACGAGTTCCTAGCAATGAAGGGCAAAATACAAAAAAAAAAAAAGACGAGAGACGCATGCGCACAACCAACATGACGTTCTCTCTCTAATAACTTTTCCGCCGGTGACGTCACAGACTATGGGTGACGTCCAATCAAGGGACGCTACTCTTCCGCTAATCTCATTCCCTATAGAAAACTTATACTTATTGAAAACAGCCCAATGTTTGCTTTGAGCAAATCCAATTGAGAGAATAGGGAGCAAGCACTGGAGTAAGATAAAGATTTGGAAAAAGCGAAACCATCCCATCTCTGTCTGGAATGGTAGCACGTCTGACCTGTAATCAGGGGGTCTGAAGTTCGATCCCCAGTCGAGGAAGGCTGATTATTTGGGATGTTTTATTGTTTGTTTTTTTTTTTGTTTGTTTGGGGTTGTTTTTTTTTTTTTTTGTTTTTTTGTTGTTTTTTTGTTGTTTTTTTTTTTGTTTTTTTTTGTTTTGTTTTGTTTTGTTTTTGTTCTTGTAATTTCTTTCTGGCTGTGTATAGCACTGTTTCATAAAGATTTAAATTTTTTCAGATCTTTATCATACACCAGTGTCTGCTCCCCAGTTTCTCAACCCGTAGGAAGTTTCCTCGTCCTATTGAAAAACAAGTGACCGATCGGGATTGTTCTGAAATAAGTTTTATTTTATAGCAATAGTTACATAATTTTCAATACAATGCAGAAATCACATTTGATATCATATATTTCTAAAGATAAGTGGCCTCCTTATGAGTCCTGACTTGAATCCAAAGGATTTTCATTATTTGGTTAATGATGTTCAATATGATTCATACGAGTCGTACAAAGATTTACACAGAGGCAGGTTTTGTTTGTTTTGTTTTGTTTTCATGGGTTTTACGGCACTTGCATCACATGAAGGTCATATCAGCGCCAGTAAAAAGGAAGTAAAAAGTTCTAGAATTACAATTAAAGCACCCAAGAGAGAGAGAGAGAGGGGGGGGGAGGGGGAGACAGGCTTTAAATAAAGATTAAAGAGTCAATTCAAAATGAATGTAATCAAATCGCTATTCAAGACATTAGAATAAAAATTGGATCACAGGGGGGAAAAAGGCTACGCATAGTCATAAAGCAAATCGGATATCGGTATTGACAGATACCAATCAAAATGTGAGAATTACGTCGCAAAGCTTCGACATGGCAAATATGCGGTGTGTTTATTAAAACAATTTATGTGTATGAATGGTCTTTGCTCCGTACCCAAAAGGTACCGAGTTCAATTACCCGCCGCGATGTGTGGCCTTGAGCAAGTCACAGCTCACCTTGCGGCGCTGCACTGTGAATAACGCTTGGGTTTTTCCATTCTTCTCTGGGAATAAACCATAAGAAAATATCCCCTTAGGGATGAATAAAAGGAGTTTTAAAAAAAAATTGTATCAACATTTTTCAACATATTTTCCCGAAAAATTGTGTCCCTAAATTTCAATAAATGGATTTGATTGCGATAAAATGTCCGATTTACATCATTTATAATCTGGCAGCCACAGGCTTCTAAACTTTTCCAGTTTATTTTTCTTTTATCGAACCCAATATTTATTTTACTTTTTTTTTAAATATATTTGCAGCATCTGTCAACACGATAACCAAGACTCCTATCATGAATTTTGGTTGAGGAATGAACATCATTTCCTGCTGTCCTGTTGGCAGTAACAACCGGTCAAGCAGCGCCCCCTAACGTGTAGTGGTCAGTGACGGGAGGTAGGACGTAGCATGCTTCGGGCCTACCAGCTATCGTCGTCTGCAAACAGGGGTCCCCACGACTCGTCCAGCCCTTGGACTCTCAAGGATAGGAACGATAACCAAGAAAACAGCGTTCGTACCCGGACTGTGTCGACTAGAATTCTCGGCCTTGGAATAGTTCTGGTTGGAGTTCTCGCCCTTGCTGTCGGATTGATCATGGGATTGGAGTTTCCGAAGTACGTTTACGAGAGGAATAAAGAGGCGCATTGCGTCCTTCACGACGAGCATGAGAATTATCGTTCTTGGGTAAGTCTTGATCACATTAATTGTCCACAAGTGTAGTGTCTCCACAGGCATCATCATCATCATCATCATCATCATCATCATCATCATCATCATCATCATCATCATCATCATCATCATCATCGCCATCATCATCATCACCATCAACATAGACCAAATATTCATCAACATTATTATTATTATTATCGTTATCTTCTTTTTTATCATCATCTCCATCATCATCATCATCATCATCATCATCATCATCATCATCATCATCATCATCATCACCATCATCATTATCACCATCACCATCATCATCATCATCCTCATCATCATCCTCATCACCATCATCATCATCATCATCATCATCATCACCATCATCATCATCATCATCATCATCATCATCAGCATCATCATCATCATCATCAATTGCTTTGTTTCAACCTCGACTTCATTTTCCTCCTCCTCCTCCTCCTCCTCCTCCTCCTCCTCCTCCTCCTCCTCCTCCTCCTCCTCCTCCTCCTCCTCCTCCTCCTCAACGACTACCTCCACTACTTCACACAGTCAAGCATTTTTTTATTAGTGCAATCGCACCGATGGTCTCATTTTCATTAACACCAATAACTACCTGTGTTCTTCCATTGATTGAATATAAATGAAAGTCGGGTATGCAATAGGAGAGCAATCTTCACTCGTTGGCCTTGGGAATAGACTAATAAAAAATCCAATTGTGATTAAAGGGGGCCAAAAACTCGGAAGTCAGATTACCACTAATTCTACCGTCAGTCCAGGGTATGACATCGAATGCTGAATCTGCTGATGATAGAGAAGAGAGAATGGAGACAGGACATAACCATATTCAATACTTACCTGCCGACACTCGAAGCAATCAGCCTTCGACCGTAGCCATCGTTAAAATAAAGCCTGATACAAGAACCCCCAGGACTGGCAGTTTGACTTCATTTTTTAGGTTTGTGTAGCGTCCAGTGAGTTGTCGTTAGTAGAGCTCATGGAAACAAGTTATTTCATTGGTTGAACTATTGAATACAACTCACGATTTGTTTTCTTTTGTGGCAAAAGACCGGCCT
>NC_088360.1:142303356-142335856 GCF_034508935.2 Berghia stephanieae | reverse complement strand
TACAAGATATTTTATACTTTATCAAGAAATTGTTCAATTTCATTTATGGGTACATCACTGCGGCCAACGCCATGGTCTTTTCGGGTTTTTCCTCGAGAGTTTAAAAAATATTATTTAAAAAATCTAATTAGGTTATATAACTTTGAAAAATGTTTGTCTATTATATCTGTTTCAGCAATCGGGCAGTCAGTGGAAGAGAAAAGTCAAGATTTATTATTGGATTCTCACAAACACAGATGGCTTTTTGTACAAGAGTCAGACGCCTCAAGTAAGTGTCAAAATGTCAAGATAAATAACAATTGAGCTTTTATATAGTGCAATATCAACTAAACAACAGCAACATTTAACATGTAGGACGAGCCATGACGCCTGTTAGGCGAAATTACAATTTATTTCTGACAGACAACGCTGTTAACAGCAAGGTACTCATTTTATATCTGAGAACGGTGAGAGAATAAATATGAGTAAAAAGTCTTTTCCATATATCTTTTCTATCTATCTATCTATCTATCTATCCATCTATCTATCTATCTATCTATCTATCTATCTATCTATCTATCTATCTATCTATCTATCTATCTATCTATCTATCTATCTATCTATCTATCTATCTATCTATCTATCTATCTATCTATCTATCTATCTATCTATCTATCTATCTATCTATCTATCTATCTATCTATCTATCTATCTATCTATCTATCTATCTATCTATCTATCTATCTATCTATCTATCTACATCCTTCATATAATTGTTTCCTTTAATAAAAAATAAATATTTTCCATTTTTTTTCTAAAATGGGTCTTAACTTCATAACGATCAATGATAATAGGTCTTCATGAGATGATCCATACATGTCACTCCTTGTTCTATATAATAATATAAGCAATTTGTTCCACCTCATGTCAAGTTCTATCTTCGTGTGTATCTTTTATCAATGTCAATGAGTTGGGGAAAATCTGGTTTTCCTAATGTGATACACGGTCTTATAAAGACTAAGCCAAGTAGTCCTTCAGAGCTATACGGCCCACAGAGAGCCAAGTTTAAATCCGTTTTTATGATGTTAAACGGGCAATACCAATTACTTGCTACTCTTTGGATAGGATGCTAATCGATCGCAAAGTACTTTTCGCCAGATCTTTGAGACCAAGATCAGTCACTTCTGAGTGGACAGAAGGGTCAGAAAAATTCGGACTCCAGCCCCAAGATATACTTGTCTCTTTGTGAAAAGAAGGATCTATCCACTGAGCAGTTGGGAAGCCCCCACACACACATGAAAATGATAGTAAAATCGGAGACTAAAATGATGGAGACATGAAACTTAGAGGCTCCTTGCGTATGTGGGTGTACAATGTCAAGTCGGTAAACACGGCATTTGGGTATTGATGGTGTGTGTTTAAATAAAATACACAAAATTTCTTCCCGCTATAGCAATCGCACAAATACACACAAAGGTTATAGTCTGAGAGAATTTAGTGAGAAGAAATCATATCGGAATATATAGAAAGCTGTAAAATTCTGTGCCAAGTTTAAATTGTATCACATAATATAAACATTCTGAGCGAGAGGATGTTTACCGACTTGACACGACCCGACATAGATACACATCGTCTGCCATTAAAACCCTATTGCCACTTCAGATGTTTTGCGTCTCTATATTATCGCTGCCTCCAGTAAAATATCTCTATTTAACTGTTTTAATTTGTCGACTTATCACATTTTATGTTATTATAATATAAAACATGTTCTATATTTAGTATGTGCACAGTGTCAGTGTGTTACGTTAAGTCGAGTGAGACTATTGTAAAGCGCTTTTAGCCCAGTTAAAAATGTCTTTATTACTACTAACTGAGATTTTTTTCTTGAAATGATTTTTTTCTCCATATCATTTGTCCACAGTTTGTCCAGAAGGGTCCTTACGTCTACACAGAGATTCAGGAGAAATACGACATCCATTTTGCAGTGACGGAGGTGTCATTTCGGAAACGTATCGAATATACCTTCGACAGCTTATCTACTGAGATGGAGTGCCCATCATGTCGAGAATTTGACACAGTAAGAATAGATTTGTGTCAGAAGAGACGTGGGGCGGGAGGTGGGACGGGGCGGGAAAATGACTTGTAAAACTTGCTTGATCACGTTTTTCACCATTTCAAGCCCTTATATACTTCATCTTAAAAGCTGTCTACCAGCCTATGGAGTAGGATTCTATCTCCGTTTCTGTAGCATTGAATGGGCAATAGCAATTGTTTACTATTCTTAAGCTAGGACGCTAGTCTACCATCAATTACTTTCCTCGAGATCTAATCGACCAAAATACCCCAAAACACTGCTTGGTGAACATGAAAGAGATGGGCGGGGGAGGGGGGGGGGGTCAGATAACGAGATCAATACCGGTCCCCCTCGTGTGTGAGTTGTCAGTGCACCCCTCTTCTTTCTTGAATTAAATAGAAAATTGCATGTGACCCATAGCATCAAAATTGTATTATGTCCTTTGAAAAAAAAAAGCTTTGAAGATGTCCGGGTAGATAAAGTGCAGGGATTTTAGAGAAATAATGGACAGAGATTTTCCGTAATACGAAATATCAGTTTTTTCATGCACTCTTTTTTTCTCTAAATCATAACCTCACGACTTGTGATCAAAATTTAAACCTAATTCAAATAAATTGACTCAATCATTCATCCACCTCCACCCGGAAATTGGATCTCAATTCCAAATCTTTACTAACTCAAATAAATCTTCACTCCCACCCTCCACCTTCAAATGAACCTCAATTCCATTGCATTTCCAATGCCTATTATTTCAGATATATTGATTTTCCCCCTTGCCTCTGGCCTATCTTTAGGCTCATATATGACATTTTTCAGGAAATATATTGTGTACCGTCCATTCCAATTGTACAGGTAAATCTGTAAATCTGTTTCAGATCAGGTTTTCTTCTATTCAATGCTCCAACTTTCCTTTTCATAACGTTTTTTCTGATCTTTATGTTTCTGATTTTATCTTTCTCTTAGTTTCTCCAACACCAATGTTATATTGTATTATATTTCCTTTCCAGTTAACCATCATGAACCCCTGGTACATTCAACGGATATTCAAGAAAGGAGGAGAAAACCAGCTAGCATGGGAGCATATTCCAAAATATCTCATTGTTACATTGACCAACCAAGGGTTGGCGACGTCAAATGACGGATCGTCACAAATCCTCGGATTTAACAAAAACATTTCTCTCCTCGGAGATTTCAACGAACAAACGATGGTAACATCTTCACCGTTATCGGTCTTGTCTTTCGGAACTTGGTTCAGCAGCAGAGTAGATGAATTCCCAGATATTATAAACTCGCACAACACAATCAAAGACTCCAAGACATTTTCTGAAAGTGAAACTTCAGCTATTTATAATGTTTTTACAAATTCAACTTTACTCTACGGTAGCATTTATTCAAATGAGGTTGATGAAGGTGATGTTGAAAATAGTTTACACTCTAAATGTGAAAAATGGGGTGATTCCTTGTGTGCTTCTCACAGAGGCTCACATTCCCATGATGTGAATTTGTTACAATGCGGTGTTGTTTACATTCTTCAAAAGTGCCATGAAAATAATTATCATTCTTCCGAATTGACTAGCGTTTTACACAGTGTATTTTGTTATAACGATAATGTTTGCCTTAATTTCTCATCTATGTCGGATAAAGTAGCATCCGAGTTTAGAAGAACTCTGTCCCTGTTTCTTATTCATCTCACTTCAAATGTTTTCATCAACGTTTTGCCTTCCGGGTTGTACAATCTAGTGATATCCCAAAACCAGAGCAGCTTGGCGCTTGGATTTGAGTTTGGTAGTAACGATGTTGTGCCCAGTTATTCTGCTAAAGGACTTTTGTACCAGGATCGGAAGAATTCTGGTATTGGTAGTGGAAAGAGCGGTACTTTGTGGAAAGTTTACACATGCCTTAAGAACAGAGACATGAAGAATAACATGAAAATGAAAGGTGAGATTTGCTTAAGGATTATATGTCTCTCTCTCTCTCTCTCTCTCTCTCTCTCTCTCTCTCTCTCTCTCTCTCTATCTATCTATCTATCTATCTATCTATCTCTCTCTCTCTCTCTCTCTCTCTCTCTCTCTCTCTCTCTCTCTCTCTCTGGTATCAAAGTGATCGAAAGATATAGATATATATTTCGATCACTTTGATACCAAATCATATGTGCGCTTACTCATTCGAGTTCAAGGCTCAACGTCATCATCATCATTATCATCATCATCATCATCATCATCATCATCATCATAAGCATCATTGCACCATTGTCATTTCATCATCATCGTCATCTTCATAAGTTTCGTCATCGTTAGTAGCAGCAGCAGCAACAGCAACAACTAAAACAGCTTCTTTCCATCTTTTTTTTCATGCAATGTCTAGTCTCCTTTTAATTTATTTTTCCCTAGTCTGAATACTACCCAGTTTGACAAAAATAGTCACTTTGAAAACAAACAAAAGATAATATGGGTCATTATAACAGACTTGTGCCTATATTGACAAAACACAAATTTGGCATTTTTATGCCAGAAAACATTCATCTTAAATATCGATGGATTAAGATGACCTGTCAAAATGTTTCAACTCTGCGATTTCAAAGAAATGTCACGAGTTGAAAAAAAAAGAAAGAAGAATTGGCTAATTTAAAGGGAGGGAGGGGTGGTGATATTAGTCGATTGATGTTAAAGATATAACTATTCTGGCTAAAATGAAATAAATGCTGATTTTTTTTTTACTTTAAGTCCTTGTCGTAGGGGTGACCGGTGAGCCTTTGTCCAATTATACTGGTCAGACGGAAAGGTGACCGTCTCATTTGGTTTGTCGATTATCTTCAACAACAAAAAAATATTAAAAAATAATAATAATAATAATGGACTTTGTGGAGGAGGAGGTGCAAATCTTTTTTTTTTCTATTTCGTAATGCTTGATTATATTTTGTCTGTGTGATTGGGTTTGTTTTTGTTTTTGTTTTGCTGTTGTTGTTGTTGTTGTTGTTGTTGTTGTTGTTGTTGTTTGTTAATGGTTATAAATGTAATAGTAGTGATAGTATAGTAGTAGTAATAGTAGAAGTAGTAGTAGTAGTAGTAGTAGTAGTAGTAGTAGTAGTAGTAGTAGTAATTGTAGTAGCAGTAGTAGTAGTAGTAGTAGTAGTAGTAGTAGTAGTAGTAGTAGTAGTAGTAGTAGTAGTATAAGTACTAGTAGAAGAACAAATTGTTGAAATAGTTGTAGTAGTAGTAGTAGTAGTAGTAGTAGTAGTAGTAGTAGTAGTAGTAGTAGTAGTAGTAGTAGTAGTAGTAGTAGTAGTAGTAGTAGTAGTAGTAGTAGTAGTAGTAGTAGTAGTAGTAGTAGTAGTAGTAGCAGTAGTAGTAGTAGTGGTAGTGGTAGTAGTAGTTGTAGTAGAAGAAGAAGAAAAAGTTGTAGTTGAATTAGTAGTAGTAGAAGTAGTAGTAGTAGTAGTAGTAGTAGTAGTAGTAGTAGTAGTAGTAGTAGTAGTAGTAGTAGTAGTAGTAATAGTAGTAGTTCGTAGCACCACTACTACTACTTGTACTACTACTACTACTACTACTACTAATAATAATAATAATAATAATAATAATAATAATAATAATAATAATAATAATAATAATAATAATAATAATGATGATAATAATAATAATAATAAATAATAATAATAATAATAATAATAATAATAATAATAATAATAGTACCACTACTACTACTACTACTACTACTACTACTACTACTACTACTACTACTACTACTACTACTACTACTACTACTACTCCGATGAACCAGACATGTTAAGCCCTTTGTGAATGATTATAAATTGGCCTCATACAGTGGTCTCCAGTGGATTTGGCGTTAAACTTAATCTCACATTTAAAAGACAGCTTTTACCATACTGGATACAACGGATACGAGATGGTACCTCAGGGTATCCACGGATCCGGAGTTTATCCCGGCTTCTATAGCGTGCAACGGACAATAGCAATTGCTTGCTATCCTTTTGATAGGACGCTATTCTATCGCAAAGTACTTTCCGTCAAATCTAACATATTCAGCTACCCATTCACTGCTGGGTGGACAGGGGTTCAGAAAAGAAATCTCAACTGGACCCCGGATCGATCTCGGTACCTTTGCGCGTGAAGCAGATTCTCTACCAACTGAGCTATTGGGACCCCTGACCTGGCCAGTGATTAGTGTTATCTCTGACGAAAAATATGGAACAGGGGTCATATCTCTCCCTACATTGTTACGTGTTTAATATTGGCTTGAGACTCCTTGTAAACATTTCTGAGCACATTTAGTGGAGATTGACCTATATAATTTTTTTAAATAGAGCATTTATATAGGGCAATATCTACTAAACGTACTCAAAGCGCTTTACAACAGCAACACTTAACATGTAGGACGGGACATGACGCCTGTTTGGCGATATTACAGTTTTTCGGACAGAGACAACGCTATTAAAGGCCGGGTACTCATATAATCCTTAAACAAATCTCGCCGGGTACTCATTTTACATCTGAGTACGGTGAGAGAAAGTGAGTAAAGAGCCTTTTCCAAGGGCTGAACTATGCGCCGAGCGAGGCTCGAATCCAGGACCTTCCGGTCCGAAAGCGAGTGTCATACCACTAGACCACATCATCATCATCATCATTGCCTTTTTCACCCTGGGTCAGGGTATAGGCCACAGACAAACAGTTTCCATCCTTCTCTATCCCGAGCTAACTTTTTTTTTATCTCATGCCAGGTCTTACCACTTCTCTGTATATCAGCTTCTTTAATTCTTCTCCATGTTCCTCGTGGCCTTCCCCTTGATCTTCTGCCCTGAGGGTTCCAGTCCAATACTTTCTAGACCACATAGCCGCACATATAAAATCTCACGTTTTATTTTATTTTCCACAACTTCTACCACATAGAATACAGCGGATACCAGAGTGTACCTCCAGGTATGCTCATATCTCAGTCGGGTCGTCCCGTCAGTTTGGCATCATACACGGAGTTTGGTAACGCCTGTTCCAAGCTGCATGCCTGTGTGGACTGTGATTCGGCCGAATCAGAGATCAGTGTGTTTGTGGAGGACTTGATCAGACCCGTTACCTTTCTACACAGCGGTCAAACTACAGCCAGAGGAGTGAACGTGAATGAATATAAAATGGCTAATGGTAAGTATAGTTGTTTGTTTATATTTTGTTGGGGGGGGGTGTATTTTTTGTTGTTGTTGTTGTTTGTTTTTGTTGTTTGTTTTTTTTTTGTTTTTTTTTTTTTTGTTTTTTTTTTTTTTGTTTTTTCTTTCTTTTATTTTTTTTTTTTTTGGTGGGGGGGGGGGGGG
This sequence comes from Berghia stephanieae, assembly GCF_034508935.2. Taxonomy (NCBI): domain Eukaryota; kingdom Metazoa; phylum Mollusca; class Gastropoda; order Nudibranchia; family Aeolidiidae; genus Berghia; species Berghia stephanieae. The sequence goes on along the minus strand of NC_088360.1, from coordinate 142,328,486 downwards.
AGGGGGGTGGGTTTGATTGTTGGCTTTTTGTAGTTTTTTTTTTCTCAATTCTATTTTTTTGGGGGGTTGTTTTTTTGTTTTTTTTGGTAATCCATATCTTTTTTATTTATTTTTTTTGTTTGCATGCCTGATGTATCCGTTATTAAAAAAATGAGTTAAGAAGATAGGGAGCAGCTGCCGGTGTAAGATAAATATCTGAACAAGTGTGTATGAATGGTGCCAGCCAGATGAAAACAACAACAACACAATTATGCCCTTCCGCCACGACATCATAAGAGATCGTCGCCTCGGCATTCCACGAAGGAATATAGACAGATAATTCATCAAACAAGATGTCTTCCCATGTTAACAGGAATCATCCATGTTGCCCAAGTGAGCAAATAGGGGGTTAATAATCTTGCTCAAGGAAAAAAAACGAAAGTGCCCGAAGCCGGGCTCAAACCCGGGACCTTCCGGGTCACAGTGTAATGCCTTAACCACTTGGCCACTTCGCGCCGCCCCCCCCCCCCCCAAGACAAAGCAAGAAAGAAAAATACAAGAAAAAAAAACATCCAAAAAAATCAAGCCTACCCATGGCCCAGTCTCCCCAGTCGAAGTAGACTAAGCGTTATTTTAATTTTCTCTATTGTAAATGTTGCTGCTCGAAGCTCGAAGAAATAAATAGCAATGTGAAATTGAATATAATCTTCAATTTAATAAACGAAAACAGATAATGTGGACGTTTCGGGTTTTCCCCTTTATCACCAAAACAGGATGAATAAAACACTACAGGCGAATGAGATCCCCTCTCTCACTCTCTCCCACTATCGTCCACATGTTTTTTTCTCTCTCCCTCTGTCCCTTACCAACTCTCTCTCTCTCTCTCTCTCTCTCTCTCTCTCTCTCTCTCTCTCTCTCTCTCTCTCTCTCTCTCTCTCTCTCTCTCTCTCTCTCTCTCTCTCTCTCTCTCTCTCTCTGGGTGACGTCCAATCAAGGGACGCTACTCTTCCGCTAATCTCATTCCCTATAAATTTCTTTCCCGGTTGATTGGGCGGGAGATATTTAATGTCCCTGGTGGTCATGTTGATGGAAATAAAGATTTTTATATCTCAACCTCTTTACTGGGCGAATTCGATTTGTAATATAAAGCAAATAAGACACCATCACATAGGGTCCCGATAGCTCAGTTGGTAGAGCACTCGCTTCACACGTAAAAAGTTTAACATCGATTCAGAGCGGGGACGAGAGACGCATGCGCACAACCAAACATGACGTTCTCTCTCTAATAACTTTTCCGCCGGTGACGTCACAGACTATGGGTGACGTCCAATCAAGGGACACTATTCTTCCGCTAATCTCATTCCCTATAGATAAGTGCCATACAAAAAAAACAACATCCACCATCATCAAAAAACAGCAAAACCATAACTGCTCACCGTGAAGATCACCCCTAAACAAACGGCAAAACGGTACAGAAACCAGACCTGCCTAGCACACACTACACATTGGACTCCAGCTACAGAATAGTATTCGCCTCTTTGACTCAATAAATCTCATTGAAAAGGAAAGTTTAACTCCTTAGAACCTATATTCAAGCCTTTGGAGAATTTCTTGGATCATGCTATGGGCAAATTGTTTATTTCTAAAGCTATTTAAAGAAAAAAGATTGTACTTACGGGTAAAGTTGCTGGGAAGACAAGAAGAGGGAGACAGAGGATAGATTACATTGACAATCTGAACGGATGGATTGGTGGAGGAGGAACAGGTCGAATCGAGCTATTGAGAAGATCTGAGGACAGATATGGTTGAAGGGACATGATCGCCGATGTCTGCAACAGGCCTGGTACTTGATGATGATGATGATGATTTAGAGTGACTTTTCTTTTTTCCCTTGGAAACTACGAATTTTTTAAGTGTCAAGTTGGCAGCTCTGTCATAAGTACATCAAGGACATCAGCATATTCCTCCTCCCCCCCCCCTCCCCCCCTCTTCCTTCTCCCCGCGCTTCCTTAACAACGAAACTAACAACGCACAACCATGACAGCCACAGGGCCTAATCACTCCACCACCCCCCATAATTATTCATCGCTCCTTAAGAGCCCGTCACAACATTGATATTACGTGTGAGCGGCCCCTATTCAATTATTCACGTCTTGCAATTTACGTCATCATCGTTATGATCATTTCCTCTACTCGGGAGACCCGGGTGTCTTATCCCGAGGGAAAACAGAAAACAAGAGGGGTTGGGGTCGGGGTCGGGGTCGGGGAGAGAGAGAGAGAGAGAGAGAGAGAGAGAGAGAGAGAGAGAGAGAGAGAGAGATTGTCTGTCACTGACAAAACGCCTTTATTTTCGTTTTACACCCCCCCCCCCCCCCCCCCCCCCTTAAAGCTTTTGCTTTTTTATATAAATAAAATATGAGACGAGTAAAATTTAATGTTTTGTTGAAAAGAAAGTAGAAACTATTTTAACCGATAATTCAACTTCAAATTCAATCGTACAAGTCGCAACTCCGTGCAGCCGAAGTTAACAGCGACTATGAGTGTGTTGAGGACTGATGGACATTCCTAAACCTTCATTTTGATCTCTATTTTTTGGTCAAATTCCAGTTGGCTATTAATGCTTCTTATATTAAAATTTTAGGGTAGGGAATTCCGTATCGGAGATTGAATTGACCCAAGAGTCGGAAGACCATGTCTACCTGGTATTTCCTCAAAGCGACGTGTAGATATATGAAGGTCTGACATCCGAACGCAAGTATGGGCCTAGTTTAATTAATATTGTTGTAAAAGACAATATTTTGCGTCATTTCTTTTTTTAGATTTCCGCGAGTCTTTACCCAACTTATCAACAACAAAAAAACCAAAAAAAAAGACCATGAGACTGCAAAGCGTTGTCAGAATTGAAGCTTTTGACAAGTTGTGTGGTCAGCTTAATCTACCGATATGTAACCCATCGTCTCAAAACGGTAATATGTGTCAGGATGACTTTGATGCTGAAATTTGAATTTATTGAAAACAAAATAACAAAGAGCTGAGTGGTATAAACTTCGTTCCTTCTATATGAAGTAAATTTATTTTCTGACCAAAATGGAAAAAAGTCATTTTGTCAGTGCACGGCAGAGACGAGCTAAGATGGGGTGGGTACATAGCAATGACATCTATAGATAGTTCGAAGATGACGTCACTCAGGTCTTTGTTATTGTTTTTTGCCATCCGCGTTTATGAGTAATGCTCACTGAACTGTATTAACCTGACTATAAACGTTCATGGATACACACAGTTTTGTGTGTTGGTCCGTTATACTTCCGGATGACAATGTTATGAGCTTCTTAGCTCAGAAAAGTGAGTGGAGCAGGCACTTGTGTTGGTAACAACAAGAGATGAAGTGAATAGAAAAGTGCCAGAAGACAATAGAGAATAAAAAAATTTTCGGCGGTTGATGAGGTTTGAACCCGCGACCTTATTGGTACGACAACTCCGCCTGGCCGGTGAGAGCGTGACTCTACCAAGCGCATACTATCTATAGACTCTGGGACATAGCAAACTAGAGGCATTGGTTGAGGATGAGGGAGATGAGGTGGGAGGGTTGGGAGGTGGGGGGGGGGGTATTCGTCGTGTTATGTTTACCAACCCCCCTTTCTTCCCCTCCCCTCCCCTCCCCTCTCTCGTCTTGTCCTGGTCATAACCTTGCACGTTTCCAAATTACTCAACACCTTTGGATTCGTGAGTAAAATTAGCCCAAGGCGCGAGTTGTTGTTGTTGGTGGTGGTGGTGCATCGGTCCTCACGTAGATGGGATCTTGCTGAGGTGACTAAGTAGGGGAATATGATGGGAGGGTCTCGCTTTTGGCCTTCGTTTTAACTCTTTATCAGCGAGACTGCATTTTTTATCATTATTACTTTGTTTAAAAAAACTATTTTGGAATCACAATTGGATTCAATAGTCTGATGTCACGTCGCCAAGCAACGGCGAGAAGCGTGGTTCTAAACAAAGAAAATCGGTACTTTTTTTTTCTTCATGCTGGCTAGAACTCTTCATATTGTCATGTGATCATGTGCATAATGTATAAAAGTCAAAACATGATCATATTTATAATGTTTTTCTCCTCTGGATACACTTTTATGCTCGTCGGAGAAATATTTCATAAGGGCGTCCGCCATTGTTCCGATAGTTTAGAACCAGTTACTGAGTTACCATGCGTCATTACGAGGGCAGTGACGTCATGACAGTTGAAGCGTATTCCTCTTATTACTTATCTGCTAATTAATAACTGTCGACACCTTTTACCAGATTTTCTTTCTGCCGACAGTTTTAAGAGTAGAAAGAAAATGCGATGCGACCTGGAAAAACTGTAACAACATCATTTGAAAGCTGCAGTGTGGTGCCGCAAAGTGAGCTATAGATAGAACGAAGATGGCGTCACTCGAGCCTTTGTTATTTTATTTTACGTTTGTGAGTGATTCTCACTAAACTGTATTAACCAGTCTATAAACTTTCAAGGTTGCGCATAGTTTTGTGTGTTGGTCCGTTATACGTCCGGATGGCAATGTTGTGAGTTTCTTAGCCAAGCGCATACTATCTAAAGGGCGAGGTGACGTACTCATGGTCACATAACCCAGCGATAAGTCGAACTCGGAATTTTTTTACGTATGAAGGAAGGACCAACTGTCTCACCACTGTTTTTTCTCTACTCTTTTGGTGAGATCAGTCGACATGCTATAAGTAGATTACAAGAAAATCTGACCCTGCTTGTAATGGGTTAAATAAAATCATTGTTTTGCTTTGTTTTGTTTGTTTTGCTCTTTGTTTTCTTTTAACTCTCTCATTAACAACTATAGGAAAATCGTCACATTCGTTACGATGCAACCAACATTTTTCCTATAGGGAATAAGATTAGCAAAAGAGTAGCGTCCCTTGATTGGACGTCACCCATAGTCTGTGACGTCACCGGCGGAAAAGTTATTAGAGAGAGAACGTCATGTTGGTTATGCGCATGCGTCCTCGCTTCCGGTGAAAGCGGCTTGAGACACTTCAAAACCAAATTGACGTTCTCTCTGTAAGGTGACGTCCAATCAAGGGACGCTACTCTTCCGCTAATCTCATTCCCTATTCAATTTTTTTCTTCTACATCATAAAATTTAAAGAACATGAACAGTGTGTTGTAGAGCAAGTTTTGCTAAAGAAATTATGTATCGCAAGAATTTACTGCTATTGTGTTTGAGTGATAAAAAATATATTTTTGTGTTAGTTGGATGTGATGTTTTGGGGGAAAATCCTGAAAATGGCTGGTAAGGAGGGAGTTAAGAAATTTTCAAAACTAATAAGTATTTTAAGAAAAGATATCATGACAACCCCGGCATCTGGTGCTGCATTCTTTGTGGTATTGTATGATACTTCCAACCAGTTGGTTCCGAGTTCGAGTCAGGATTATTGCGACGCAAAGTTTAGTCCTTGGAAATAGACTTTTTACCTGACTTGTCTCACCAAACTCAGGTGTAAAATATGTTCCCGACCGTTGACATCGTTTGTGCCTGTCGAAAATAAATTTTAATATTGACTTACAGGCGTCATAATATCTCGTTGTACAGGTATACGTTGCTAATGACTTGGAACCACTTGTAAAGCGCTTTGAGCCCGTTTAATGTATATTGCTTTTTTAAATGTTAAAGTTTAGTTACAATTGTTGCTGGAGAATGTTATAGTTATAGTTTTGGGCTGTGTTTCTGTGTCCGGGAGTGAGTGGCGGTAACTAAGTTTCTCTGCCCAGGTTATCTCAAATCCCGAGACATTCAATTCGAGATGTTGGAGCCGCCATCACTACCACCACCACCACCACCACCACCACCATCATCATTATCAACATCATCATCATCATAATCATCATCAACAACAACAACAACATCAACAACAACAACATCATCATCATCATCAGCACCGTCCCTATTTTTATCATCATCATAATCATCATAATAATCATCAACACCACCATCATCATCATTTTCAGCAGCAGCAAGGTAGCAGCATCATAATCATCGTCAACACCACCACAACCATCAACATCATCACTATCACCGCTACCACCACTACTACCACCGCCATCACCACCACCACCACCACCACCATCATCATCATCATCATCATCATCATCATCATCATCATCATCATCATCATCATCATTATCATCATCATGCGGCTATGTGGTCTAGTGGTATGACACTCGCTTTCGGATCGGAAGGTCTAGGGTTCGAGCCTCGCGCTTGGCGCATAGTTGAGTCCTTGTAGAAGGCTCTTTACTCACATTCTCTCACCGTACTCAGATGTAAAATGAGTACCTGGTCGTTAACAGCGTTGTCTGTTTCGGAAAAATTGTAATATCGTCTAACAGGCCTCATGTCCCGTCCTACATGTTAAATATTGCTGTTGACCAGGGAGCCATTGTAAAGCGCTTTGAGCACATTTAGTGGATATGGCGCTAAATAAAGCTCAATTTTTAAAAAAATATTTAATCATCATCATCATCACCACCACCACTACCACCATCATCATCATCACCACCACCATCATCATCACCACCACCACTACCACCACCATCATCATCACCACCACCATCATCATCACCACCACCACTACCACCACCATCATCATCACCACCACCATCATCATCACCACCACCACTACCACCACCACTACCACCACCATCATCATCACCACCACCATCATCATCACCACCACCATCATCATCACCACCACCACAACCACCATCATCATCAATAATCCCAACCAAACCCCAATCATCATGATTCACGAGTCACTCATCACAATTACTGTAGGTACTGTAATGTGTGCAGTTGCAACAATCACCCCCTTTGAACCAATTTTAATGTCTCCAATATTTCCTCGCCTTCTTGAAAACGATTGACTCTCGTCACGCTATAGCTTCAAACCTAATGTAAATGTTGCTGCTCGAAGCTTGAAGAAATATAAATAACAATGTGAAATTGAATGTAAGCTTCAATTTAATATACGAAAACAGATAAAATGGACGTTTCGGGTTTCCACTTTATCAGCAAAACAGGATGTATGAAACACTGCAGACGAATGAGATAATGTGGTTTCGACGTTGTTAAGATAATCTCATTATCTCATTCGTCTGTCGTGTTTCATTCATCCTTTTGTTGTTGTTGTTGTTGTTGTTGATGATGAAGGGGGAACCGGAAACGTCAATTTTATCTGTTTTCGTATATTAAATTGAAGCTTACAGTCAATTTCACATTGTTATTTATATCTTAAAACTAAAATCGTTCTAAAATCACATTGGTTGCAAGCACATTGGCTGGAGTGCTTCATTACATCAAAGGCTGATATTACGAACGAATATACCAGAATATTGTGGAAAATGAGTTTGTCCGTAGCCATCGTTTATTTATAGTCTGACACTTGAACCGTATAGCCTGACACTGAAACCCAAGAAGACTGGCATTTTGACGTCATTATTTGGTTTTTGCACCGCCTAGTGAGTTGTCGTTAGTAGTGCTCATGGAAACAAGTGGTCCCATTGGTTGAACTATTGAATACAACTCACGATTTGTTTTCTTTTGTGACAAAAGACTGGCATTTTGACGTCATTTTTTGGGTCAGTGTCAGGTTATAAGTAACGATGGCTACGGCCAACATGTCCAACATGTAACAAGCCCGAAACTGCATAGCACCTAGCTGAACGGTGCGTTGTGACGAAGCTTCCGGGTGGGTTTGCGACGGTGCACGAGTGCGGTACGTAATTTTCAGATTGGGTCGATCGCCATAACATAGTAGTGTGAGCGCCATTAGAAGCCGCTGCCCTTTACTTTGAGATAGTCTAGTATTCTATTCAAATGGTACCAACCACACATATGGACATATTTGCATATGCACACGTCGGTAACAACTAACGATAACTGTCCGTACTATGCTACAAGAAACATAGCTCCTGTTGCTCATACAGCAGCGCTGCTCTGCGGCGGACGTCAGGGTTATTATGGGTTATCTAAGTTACATTATACCCCAAGGAAAAATTTTCCCTATAGAGAAATAATGTGACAGATTGTCAATTTATTTATTCATACATTCAAATATTCTTTTATTAAAACATTTATTTATTCATTTATTTATTTGGGTTTTTTTCCATATGAAATCAGGTTAAGGGCAATTAGGAGTAATTCCTTCAGGTGCTTTTATACGAACAAGTAAACATCACCAATCAATACATGAATTTAATAGCATTAAATTAAATGGTTTAATGAGGCTATTTAAATAGCCTTGTCTCTGTCTGAAAAAAAATTGTGATATCTCCTAACGACGTCATGTCTTGTCGTATCTATATGTTAAGTGTTGCTGTTGGCTAGGAACTAGGAACTCTTTGCAACGCGTTTTGAGCACGTTTAGTGGATACTGCTTTATTGCTCTTTTTTAAATTTAGACAATATTCATTTACTGTTCCCAAATCTTAACTCACTCAACCCTAACACCGACTATATCCGTAGGATACCCGGGGTTACTTTTACCCCATGTCCATTTATTACATTTTTCTGAGACAATTTATAGGCATAGTATCAAAGCTAATTTTCTTAATGTTTACATGTTAATGGTAGTTGAATAAAAATATCCATGCACATGCTCATTTTTAATACATTTTTTTTCCAATTTTGAAAAGTAGCAAAAATCTCTAGGATTGAGTGAGTTAACGTATCAATTTCACGTTTTCTTGCTTCCTCAGCAACTTTCACCAATACCAGCACAATCCCTACAGCCACGGGTATTCAAGATATCACCTCCTACACTGGGTACATGGCTTGGGTAGGACATCCCTCGGTAGATGCTTTCCACGGCTATTCCTCAACAACATCCTCCACGGATCCGTCTATTGTAAGCACTACTCTGCCGTACTCTGAAAAAAAAAAACACTTGTTTAAAAATTTAGCCAGAAAACTCGTCCTTCAAATATCGATCGATTTAAATGACCCTCATCTTGGCAAACACTCTCAAACCTGGGACTTCGTGAAGTCCCAGGTTTGAGAGTTTTTGCCAAGATGAGTGTCATTTAAATCGATCGATATTTGAAGGACGAGTTTTCTGGCCAAAGTTTTGAATATGGGTTTTTTCCATAGTACGGAGTATTGTTAAAAAGTAGTAATAGTGATGTTGTAATAACATTCATATAGCATATAATCATGGCCACTGGCATACAGTATATCACCTCATACACTGGTTACATTATGACCTGGGTTGGACTTCCCTCAGTGGACGCCTTTGATGATGATGATGATGATGATGATGATGATGATGATGATGATGACGATGATGATGATGATGATGATGATGATGATGATGACGATGATGATGATGATGATGATGATGATGATAATGATAATGATGATAATAATAATAATAATAATAATAATAATAATAATAATAACTAATAATAATAATAATAATAATAATAATAATAATAATAATAATAATAATAATAATAATAATAATAATAATAATAATAATAATAATAATAATAATAATAATAATAATAATAATAATAATAATAATAATAATAATAAAAATAAGAAGAAGAAGAAGAAGAAGAAGAAGAAGAAGAAGAAGAAGAAGAAGAAGAAGAAGAAGAAGAAGAAGAAGAAGAAGAAGAAGAAGAAGAAGAAGAAGTGTTCCATTTTCACAAAGGTATACAAAAAAGTTTACATGCGTGTATGTGTTTTTATAACGGGGTGTATCATCTATGTTATAAATATTTTCAGGGGTCCTCAATTTCTCAAAATCCGTCCATACGATGACAGGCAATAATATTATATTACACACAGATTCCCAAAATAACTCCATATCAAACATGACGGAATGCCTTTGGCGGTTCATTATTGAAAACTATCCAGATCATCATAATCAATAATTGTAATAATTGTTTTACGTTGGAATTTATCGAGAGTTGTGAAGTAGAATTGAAATTGGGTCAGAATAATAATAATAATAATAATAATAATAATAATAATAATAATAATAATAATAATAATAATAATAATAATAATAATAATAATAATAATAATAATAATAATAATAATAATATAAAAATTCTTATTATCGTTGTCGTAATCACTTCCATCATCGTCGTCATTATCACTATCATCATCGTCATCATCATCATCGTCATCATCATCATCATCATCATCATCATCATCATCATCATCATTATTATTATTATTATTATTATTATTATTACTATTATTTTTATTATCATCGTTATTATCATCACTATCACCATTTTGTATTACTGTTATTGTTATTATCATCATCATCATATTTTTTTTCTATTATCTCTATTACTCACATTTCGTTATTATTATCAAACAAGAAATCAAGAACAACTAAAAGGCTAAATAATCGTGATAGATGTATATCTTGTTCTATATACACAATCATACAATGGGTTATTTTTGTTTTGTTTTATTTTGTTTTCAAAATCAGAGGGAAAAATTATCTGAGCCAGCTCAGTGATTTAGCCACCCCAATTGGATTCAGTAGTCTGATGTTACGTCGCCCAGCAACGGCGGCCATCGTTTTTCTAAACAAAGAAAATCGGTACTTTTTATTCTTCATGCTGGCTAGAACTTTTCATATGTCTTGTGATCATAATGTGTAAAAGTCAAAATATAATCAGATTTATGTTTTTTCCCTCTAGATACGCTTTTATGCTTGTCGGAGAAATATTTCATTAGGGCGTCCGCATTGTTCCGATAGTTTAGAGCCAGTTACTAAGTTACCATGCACATTACGAGGGAAGTGACGTTACGACTGTTGAAGCGCATTTACGGTACTACCGAGTGTATGGTCTGGTCGTTAGCAAACAAGTACTGACAAATTATAAGATTTCCCAATGCCCACCCTATTGGTCATTTTGTTAATTGTTGTTTTATATAATTTATTTTTTAACGCCAGGTCCAGATAGAACCTGTCACTGGAAGAGTGTGGAAGAAAAATATAAAACTACAATGGAGCATAGGAGTGAGTGAAGCCAGCAGAACAGCCTGGAATAGATCTATATCCGGTGATTTTGTGGCAGTTCCGCTTCCGGTCACGTGGTACCAGCGAGAATTGACCATCAGCGAGACCGAAGTGGATGAGTATGAGAGACTGGTAGGTGATTTTATTATTGTTTTATTGCTTCGAAATTGATTTTTTTTTTTTGTGTGTAGTTTGTTACACCGGTGGTTTTATTGATTTCTTCGGATACTAATTTGTCTGACGCATTGGGCTGGTGCCAGTGGCTGGTATGACACTGGCCTTCGGATCAGAAGGTTCTGGATCGGAGTCCTGCTGTGCGCTGTACTTAGTTGAGTCCTTGGAATAGCCTCTTTACTCATATTCTCTCGACGTACTTAGGTGTAAAATAAGTACCTGGCCATTAACAACGTTGTCTCTGTCGGGGACAAAATCGTATCGCCTTACAGACGCCAAGCCTTGTCCTACATGTTCAGTACTGCTTTTGGCTATGGACCTCTTGTAAAGCGCTTTGAGCACGTTTAGTAGTTACTAGTTATTGCTCTATATAAAAGCTCAATCTCAATGTATAACATAACAGATTAAGAGATAAATGAAATGCTAGAATATTAGCAACAGGTATTGACATAACAGATTAAAAGATAAATGAAATGCTAGAATATTAGCAACAGGTATTGACATAACAGATTAAGAGATAAATGAAATGCTAGAATATTAGCAACAGGTATTGACATAACAGATTAAGAGATAAATGAAATGCGAGAATGTTAGCAACAGGTATTGACATAACAGATTAAGAGATAAATGAAATGCTAGAATATTAGCAACAGGTATTGACATAACAGATTAAGAGATAAATGAAATGCGAGAATGTTAGCAACAGGTATTGACATAACAGATTAAGAGATAAATGAAATGCTAGAATATTAGCAACAGGTATTGACATAACAGATTAAGAGATAAATGAAATGCTAAAATGTTAACAACAGGTATTGACATAACAGATTAAGAGATAAATGAAATGCTAAAATGTTAACAACAGGTATTGACATAACAGATTAAGAGATAAATGAAATGCTAAAATGTTAGCAACAGGTTCAACCCGATATGCTATCTTTTTGAGAGGATTGGTCACAAATTGGAAATGCTTCAAAATGAAGTAATACAAGCCATGGACGTTTCGGGTTAAAACCCTTTGCCAACAAAACAATAAATAAGCAAAGAAAGTGGAATAAATAATGTAGTTGAATTTGTTCCCTAAATGTCCTCTCAGGAGTTGTTTCAACCTAATTTTACGTCAAAATGTTATTATCTCCCCTGACTCTTCAGGAAATAAAGTTCCCCGAAGTTTGCGAAAGCATGGAACGGTACTGTAGAGGTTGATTCAGATTACACTTGGAATGTTTTAATAGCAACTCCCTTTATATTAACTCATTCAACCCTAACACCGACTATATCCGCAGTTAACCCGGGTTACTTTTACCCCATGCCTATTTATTACATTTTTCTGAGACAAATTATAGGTGTAGTCTAGTATCAAAGCTAATGTTTTTAAATTTTACATGTCAATTATGGTTGAATCAAAATATCTATGAACACGCTCATTTTAAAACAGTATTTTCCAATTTTGAAAAGTAGCAAAAATCTGTAGGATTGAATGAGTTAAGAGAAAAGATTCCTAGCATTATTTATAGATTCATAAATCTCTTCAATAAACCCCCCCCCCTGCCCCCCCCCCCCCCCCCCAAACACACACACAATTTTTTCTCTCGTAACTTATCCGCACTAGATACAGTTTTTCTCTTTGTCCTTATGAATCGAAGTTCAAATATCAATAAACTGTAAAGGTCATTTGTCAATCCTATTTCAACTTTATCTAATGAGTAAAGTGTCCGATAATTGGATCATTACCTACAATTTCACCAGAGATGCCAACTGTTCACAAATAATATTATACCAGCATATTTCTTCGTATGTTTGTTTTCATTTTTGTTTTGTTTTTGTTTGTACACAAGAACTAAATTAGAGAACAATTATTTATTGTTCTTTTCGAGGTTTTTTTTTTTTTTGTTGTTCATAAAACGTGCGTGCTAAACAATCACATTCTGCGTAAGAAATGTTATAGGTCATGAGATTAGCGGAAGAGTAGCGTCCCTTGATTGGACGTCACCTTAGAGAGAGAACGTCAATTTGGTTTTGAAGTGTCTCAAGCCGCTTTCACCGGAAGCGAGGACGAGAGACGCATGCGCACAACCAACATGACGTTCTCTCTCTAATAACTTTTCCGCCGGTGACGTCCAATCAAGAGACGCTACTCTTCCGCTAATCTCATTCCCTATAGAATGGGAATTCATTGTTTTTCATTGTTCGCGATTTTTGTTTCGTTATCTTTTTTAAAATTTTTATTTTCTCCTTCAATGTTTTGTCAAAATCCCTATAGATGATGAGACATGAGCGTTTGAATTTCCTTATATACAGAAACATTTGTTAATAAAAGAACTGTCTGGTTGTCTCAATTTCATTTCACACCACCAAAATCATATAAATTATTTTTTTTTAAGTGCCATATCCGATATATTTGACAGTTTCTTTCTTTGCCTTTGCCTACCAAATAGAAATGTAACTTGGTTTTATAAAATTCACGAGGAAACTAATATTTTGGTCACTAATTCTTAAAATTAACAAATTGAGCTTTTATATAGCGCGATATCCAAGCAACGTGCTCAATGCGCTTTACAAGGGGTCCCTGGCCAACAGCTACATTTAACATGTAGGACTGTTAGGCAATATTGCAATTTTTTTTTCAGACAGAGACAACGCTGTTAACGACCAGGTACTCAACAACTGAGCGAATGTGAGTAAAGAGCCGTCTCCAAGGACTCAACGATGCGCTGAGCGAGGCTCGAACCCAGGACCTTCCGATCTGAAAGCGAGTGCCATACCACTAGACCACATAGCTGCACATTCTGATAACAGAGGTCCCAGACAACGCTGGCTGTTGTACTCGAGCCTTGACCTTATTAATGTTTTTGTAACATTGCAGATGTCTTCAAAGCAAATTTAAAGTAAAACCCATGCAGTCATTGGATAATTGGTAAAGCATGGCGCCATCCTCTCTTCCTTGATTAATTTGCCGTAAATTGTGACAATAGGGAATGAGATTAGCGGAAGAGTAGTGTCCCTTGATTGGACGTCCCCCATAGTCTGTGACGTCACCGGTGGAAAAGTTATTAGAGACGAACGTCATGTTGGTTGTGCGCATGCGTCTCTCGTCCTCGCTTCCGGTGAAAGCTGCTTGAGACCCTTCAAAACCAAATTGGCGTTCTCTCTGTAAGGTGACGTCCAATCAAGGGACGCTACTCTTCCGCTAATCTCATTCCCTATGCGCTGTTATAAAAGTTATGCTATCTGCAACCGGTCTCTTGTATAGTTTAATAGTTATTGATACTTTACCATTTTGCCATATTACTATAGATAGTATGCGCTTGGCTAAGAAGCTCACAACATTGCCATCCGGAAATATAACGAACCAACATACAAAAATATGTGTGATCTTAAACGTTTATAGTCTGGTTCATACAGTGTAGTGAGAATTAATCATAAACGCGGATCGCAAAAATCAACAACAAAGCGCCGAGTGACGTCATCTTCGTTCTATCTATTGACTCAACCACTTTCAGGTTTCGTCAGAATGCCACTATTCAGGAGCTAAAATCATTTGTGAGAATAGTTAGTAACGAATGCAGCTGAGACATGTCATTTTAAGAAAACAGTATATTATCAGATCTACCTTTTTTCGGCAATCAATCGTATAGAAGGAACGAAATTGACATCACTCAGCTCTTTGTTATTGTTTTTAGCCAGCCATTTTTTACGAGTCCTGCTCACTAAATTCTATCAATCAGACTATAAACGTTAAAGGTTACACATCGTTTTGTGTGTTGGTACGTGAAATCCGCCTGGCGGATATTGTGAGTATTTTGGCTATACACGCACCATCAATACTCTAATCCTAAGTAGGTTGGCAGCTCTGCTCTCAATGTTTGATTTAGTGAAAGCATGACCATTCTATCAAAACCTCATAGCTGTATTGATTTCGATAAAATCGTGTTTTTGTCTTCATTTTAAAAGAGGATAGTCTCCCATTACTTTTTTTTTAATGTCGCAAACGAATCGTATTCATCTATCTTCATTACCAACACATTAAATTTACCTGGTAATTTCTTTCCTTCTCATTAGCGAAACACTTAAATTCTGTGATATAAAATAAAATTACCATTTTTTCCCACTTTTTTTAAAAAACATGATAACTTTTAATTCAGTTATCGTATGTGATGAATATTGCTTGGTTTGCTGGGAATTTCCCAACTTTTTTACGAACTATATTGCCGAGTAGTGCGGTGCGACTATGTGTGGTCTAGTGCTATGAGACTCGTCTTCGGACTGAAAGATCCAGGTTTCGAGTCCCGCTCTGAGGGGTGCATGGAAGAGTCCTTGGAAAAGGCACTTTACTCACATTCTCTCGGCGTACTCGGGTTTAAAATGAGTACCTGGCCATTAATAGCGTTGTTTCTGTAGGATAGAAAAATATGGTAATACCGCCTAACAGTCTTACGTGTTAAGTGTTACAGTTTGCTATGACCCTTGTCAAGCTCTTTGAGTACGTGTTGTGGATAATGCCCAGTATGAATGCTTAAGAAGGCGACCAGAATCTGAAATGATTAAAGTTGTTCTTTGCATTTGATACTTGTTTGGGGGTTTGTTTGTTGTTTGTTTGTTTTTTTTTCAGACTATGGCAGTCTGCATTAAACACCTAATTAAAAGGATAGTGCGATCTGTGGGCAGCGTGGCTCAGCGGTACGGTCTTTGCTTCGTACCCAAAAGGTAACGAGTTCGATCACCCGCCGCTGCGTTGTGTGGTCTTGAGCAAGTCACCTAGCCCTAGCTCACTTTACTGCGCTGCACTGCGGTTGACGCCTGGGTTATTCCAGTCTTCCCTTGGAATAGACCCTAAAGACAAATTTCCCGTTGGGGATGAATAAAGGGAATTTTTTTTTTTTCAAGGGGCTTTTTCCATTCCTAGAGCTTGGATCTAAAACTCTTTCTATCCTATCATTTTGTTGGCGGTAATTTATATCTCCCAACTTCAGGCATCTCTTAACCTTTATTTCACTATCACGATATGGTACTCTCTCTCTCTCTCTCTCTCTCTCTCTCTCTCTCTCTCTCTCTCTCTCTCTCTCTCTCTCTCTCCCTATCTATCTATCTATCTATCTATCTCTCTATCTCTCTCTCTCTCACTCACACACTCGCTCAATCTTCCTCTCTCTCTCTCTCTCTCTCTCTCTCTCTCTCTCTCTCTCTCTCTGTGTGTGTGTGTGTGTGTGTCTGTCTTTCTTTCTCTCTTTCTTTCTCGTGTCTCCCTCTATCTCCTCTCTCTCTCTCTCTCTCTCTTTCTTTCTTTCTTTCTCTCTCTCTTTCTCTCTCTCTCTCTCTCTCTCTCGCTATCTCTCTCTCTCTCTCATATCCCTCTTTCTCTACCTATATTTTTTGTTTATCTTTTGATTTTGATATTTATTTATCCATCTACCCTTCAATTACCCTCCATCTTATTTTCAACGCTGAGTTAAGGTTTGATCGTCGTACTGACTACCTCACAGCATCTATCAAAATAACATAACTTATACCACTGTCGTACTCTGGGAAAACAAAACACGTATTAAAAATTTTGGCCAGAAAACACGCCCTTCAAATACCGACCGATTAAAATGACCCTCATCTTGGCAAAAAAAAAAAACTCTCAAACCTGGGACTTCCGTGAAGTCCCAGGTTTGAGAGTTTTTTTGTTTTTTTTTTGCCAAGATGAGGGTCATTTTAATCGGTCGGTATTTGAAGGGCGTGTTTTCTGGCCAAAATTTTTAATACGTGTTATTGTCAAAGTAAGTCAGACCACGAGTCCGATGCTACCATCGGTATCAATCGTGTCCTAGTATCCGTCTCAGAAGTAAAGGTTTTTTTTAAAGAAATGACATGAAAATCAATCAACCCATTTAACCCTTTCTTCCCATTCTCGTCCCTGCCATTGTGTCTAATTATTCACACTGACAAAACGCCTTTTTTTTACATTTTGGCCAGAAAATTTCCTTACTGCTAAATGGGTGAATGCGTTTGCTTCAGAAGGGAAAAAGTTGACCCCACTCACCTCTTTGTTATTGTTTTTAGACAGCCATTTTTATGAGTAGTTCTCACTAAATGTTATTAATCAGACTATAGATAGTTCGAAGATGACGTCACTCAGGCCTTTGTTATTGTTTTTGCCATCCGCGTTTGTGGGTTGTTCTCACTAAACTCTATTAACCAGACTATAAAAGTTCATGGTTACACAGAGTTTGTGTGTTGGTCCGTTATACTTCCGGATGGCAATGTTGTGAACTCCTTGGCCAAGCGCATTCTATCGTAGCCATCGTTATGTTATAGCCTGAGACTGCAATCCAAAAGGACTGGCAGTTTGACGTCATTAGTGAGTTGTCGTTAGTAGAGCTCATGGAAACAAGTTATTTCATTGGTTGAACTATTGAATACAACTCACGATTTGTTTTCTTTTGTGGCAAAAGACTGGCATTTTGACGTCATGTTTTGGTCAGTGTCAGGCGGAAAGTTAACGATGGCCACGGCTTTTTTATAGAGCGCAATACTCTTCAACAGTCGTAACGTCACTTCCTTCCTAATGACGCATGGTTACTTAGTAACACTGGCTCTAAACTATCGGAACAATGGCGCACGCCCGTATGAAATATTTCTCCGGCGAGCATAAAAGCGTATCCAGAGAAAAAAACCCATACATTTGATCATGGTTTGACTTTTACACATTCTGATCACAAGGCATATGAAAAGGGAATGAAAAGTTCTAGCCAGCATGAAGAATAAAAAGTAATGATTTTCTTTGTTTAGAACCAAGATGGCCGCAGTAGTCTGGTGTCACGCCGCCCGGTAACGGCGGCCATCTTGGTTCTAAACAAAGAAAATCATTACTTTTTATTCTTCATACTGGCTAGAACTTTTCATATGCCTTGTGATCTGAATGTGTAAAAGTCAAAACATGATCAAATGTATGGGTTTTTTTTTTCTCTGGATAACCTTTATGCTCGCCAGAGAAATATTTCATACGGGCGCCCGCCATTGTTCCGATAGTTTAGAGCCAGTGTTACTAAGTTACCATGCGTCATTAGGAAGGAAGTGACGTTACGACTGTTGAAGAGTATTGGATTCAATAGTCTGATGTTACGTCGCCCAGCAACAGCGGCCATCGTGGGTCTAAACAAAGAAAATCGGTACTTATTATTCTTCATGCTGGCTAGAACTTTTCATATGTCTTGTGATCAGAACGTGTAAAAGTCAAAACAAACATGATCAGATATATACTGGTTTTTTTTTCTTCTGGATACGCTTTTATGCTCGTCGGAGAAATATTTCATAAGGGCGTCCGCCATTGTACCGATAGTTTAGAGCCAGTTACTAAGTTACCATGCGTCATTACGAGGGAAGTGAAGTAACAACTGTTGAAGCGTATTTCCACTAAACATGCTCAGTGCGCTTTACAAGGGGTCCTTGGGCAACAGCAACACTTAACATTTATGGCGGGACAGAGACAAGGCTGTTAATGGCCAGGTATTCATTATACACCTGAGTACGGTGAGAGAATGTGAGTAAAGAATCTTTTCCAAAGACTCAACTATGCGCCGAGCGAGGCTTGAACCCAGGACCTTCCGATCCGAAGTTGAGTGTCAAATCACAAAGACGACATAGCCGTAAATGACCCTCAAGGTATCAAAAACTCCGAAAACCGAGACTTCAGGGATTAATTTTCACTGAACTGTATTAACTATAAACCTTAAACACACAGTTTTGTGTGTTGGTCCGTTCCATTTCCGGATGGCAATGTTGTGAGTTTTTTAGCCAAGCGCACAACATCTTCGGCTGATTGATATATAATTTAATGAGGGCTGATCAATAGCAAGCAGCCTGAAAACAATTATAAAGAGCTAAGTGGCGTAAATTGCATTCCTTCTACATGGCGAGGACATTTTCAAGCCATAATCTATAAATGCGTTATGTCAGTACAAAAGAGTATAAGTATAATAAGAGCTATTTTCTGTGACTGCCACCACCCATATATAAAAATCCACCCTTTCATTTTCTTTTCTGTTTTCTTTTTTTTTTTTTTTTTCTCTTTTTTTTTGGGGGGGGGGGGGGGGCGGAAAGGGGGTTCTAAATAATATTTAACTCGATATATATTCATCGATTTTTTTTTAAACAATTATTTTTCTCATCTAAAACGTTCTCAACTGTCTGCTTCCCCCAGGCTCTTATACATCTATTCATCCGTTCTATAAACAGTTTACTGCCGTACTCAAGAAAAAAAACTCTTTTTTAAAAAATTGGCCAAAAAACTCGTCCTTCAAATATCGGTCGATTTAAATTACCCTCCTCTTGGCAAAAACTCTCAAACCCCAAAACTTCACGAAGTCCCAGGTTTGAGTGGTTTTGCCAATATGAGGGTCATTTAAATCGATCGATATTTGAAGGACGAGTTTTCTGGCCATTTTTTTTAAAAATACGGGTTTGTTTTTGTTTTTGTTTCCAAAGTATGGCAGTTCCCTGGTTAAGCATGCATCCACTCGAATAATCAATCGATATCTCAATCTTTCACTCATTCGTTAATCCAATGGCACATCGATCATACATCGATATATAGATGGCTCGATGTCAAGTGGCTATCATTTAATTGCCGGGGAGTTTTAATGTTACATTATAAACGGTACAGGGACGATAGGTCATTTTCTCATGTTCGTTACGCCTTCTGTCAGGACCTCTCTTCAAATAAATTTCTATGCGAAAATGCAATACAGAAGCTAGATACTTTTAAGACAAATATTAAGACCTATAATATTATAAGAAAATACTTGATAAATTAAAATCAGTTTCAGTTAAATAGTTGTGGGGGGGGGGTGATTTCTCTTTGTATAAATGTTTTATGTTTTGTAGCATTGATTATTTTATTTTAATTTAAAAGGCGCCTAGAGCTGTCGATATATGGAATAGACGCGGTACAAATTATTATTGTAATATATATAGATCTACTGGTAAAAAAACTGTGCATCAAACTTATAGTAAGTCGATTAAAACAACTTTCCACGTAGAAACTGTGTCTTATGGTTACGACTGGCGAATTATTTTTTTCATATCTGTTATGATTTACTCGTTGCTACATGCACGTGAAAACAGTCACTCACCAAAAACGATGTTCCTTTTTCAATAGCGGGTATGTCCACCGTTTATATTCATCACAGTTTTGGGATCGTCGGCGCATGGATGATATCAGGTGTTGTATTTGCTTCCACCAATACATCAGCCAACTGTTGACGGCCACTGTGTATAATTCTACAAGAGGGACCATTTCGAACACTTCACCTCAAGACTGGATTTCTGGAAAAGTCCACCTCAAGAGTATTTCTGGTGTGAACAAGTATGTTATGACTGTGTAGTCCCTCAAAATCATAAGGCCCATGGGGCCGGAGTTTATCCCGGTTTCTATAGCGTGAAACGGACAATGCTTGCTACCCCTTTCCGCCAGATTTAGCAGACCCAGCTACCCAAACATTACTGGGTGGACAAGGGTGTCGGGGAAAAATCTCGACTTCATCCGGGTCGGGATCGATCTCGGTCCCTTTGAGTGTGAGCTAGAGCGAATGTTCGAAAGATTAACAAAGAATGTGAACGTAGAATAACTGCAGCCGAAATTTGGTTTTATAGACGCATTCTTAGAATCTCATGGAAAGATAAAATAAAAAATGAGGAGGTATTAAAAGAAATTGGAGTACGACCAACTTTGGTAAACACCATCAGAAAAAGACAGTTAAGATTTCTCGGACATATTGACGGAAAAAACGGTATTGAAAAGATTGTACTAACGGGTAAAGTTGCTGGGAAGAAAATAAGAGGGAGACAGAGGATAGATTACATTGACAATCTGAACAGATGGATTGGTGGAGGAGGAGCAGGAATCGAGCCATTGAGAAGATCATGAGGACAAATATGGTTGGAGGGACATGATCACCGATGTCTGCAGCAGGCCTGGCACTTGAATATTATTATTATTATCGGGACTGTGTGCTATAAAACAATAAGCTTACCCAAATATATAAAATGGTATTTAAAAGACTGAGCCCCTTTACAAAGGTATTCATAAAAATGCTTTTATTGATTGATATATTTATTTGCTTTTTTAAAAATCCATATAAAATTGTATTGAATATATTGAGACGAAAATCATAGTTTGATATTACATTGTCCTAATGCTCCCATCTCGCCGTACATAAACATTATTGTCGAACGAATAAGGCGTTTTAGTTGAATACCGTGGATGAACACAAACTTCCAACACTTTCAAATCCTGCAATATCTGTCCATCTGTTCCCATAATTTTGGCAAAATTGATCGAATACGCCGAAGTGGGAACTGGCGGTCTTATCGCTGAGACAGAATTGTCTATAGAGAGACGAAGCTGATCCTCGAATTTCTGATCAACTTTGATGCCGATTACCTTCCCGTCATCCGTGACTCCAAAATATATCACGCCGCCTTCAGTGTTCATGAAAGCGCAAAGATATCTTCCAAGAAGGGAACGGAACGACCTTAGCTCAAATACAACTCCTCCTTGTTTAAACTCCGCATGCCTGGTCTCTGTCCCGACAAGCTGGTTTTTGTGATAGAATATTGTCTCAGGACAAAAGCAAGGAGATACTTGGGGTGTTGATGTCTTGACATCAACCATGATTGCTCTCCCTTTGGGATCGTCGTTTTCAGAGGATGTGCCGCCGGACTCTCCTTCATTGGAGGTTTTCTTCCCAGGAGGAAGACCTGAAACTGACGTCGAAGCATCGAGCATACTTGACTTTTTGATATTGTTTGTGGAGCTACTGCTCTCTCCTTCTTCTTCCAATCGCTCAAACTCGTTTTGCATCGTCAAAGACGACGTTGTGGAAGACGATGTCTCCTCTGCCGCCGGATTTCTAACTTGACTCTGATGACCAGGGAAGCTACTTGATG
The DNA here is from genome assembly GCF_034508935.2 of Berghia stephanieae. NCBI lineage: Eukaryota > Metazoa > Mollusca > Gastropoda > Nudibranchia > Aeolidiidae > Berghia > Berghia stephanieae. The sequence goes on along the minus strand of NC_088360.1, from coordinate 142,306,361 downwards.
ATATTATATCGTTTGGCTGCTCCTCCAAGATTGGCGATATGTTGAATGGGTGTCTTTTGGTTTTAGCCGTACTTGGAAGAGGACTTCTATTTACCTGTAGAAAGAGGGGAAATGTTATGGTTAAATTAGTTTCAAAAGGCTCAAATTTTTTTTTCCTTTTCATTTTCGTTCTCATTCTTTTCATCTTTATCTTTTTTTTTCTCCCCACAATCATGCTTCTCCTCCTATTAATGCTACTGTCCTCCTACTCCTCCTCCTCCTCCTCCTCCTCCTCCTCCTCCTCCTCCTCCTCCTCCTCATACTCCGCCTCCTCCTGCTCCTTCTCCTCTCCTCCTCGTCCTCTTCCTCCTCCTCCTCCTTTGTTGTTGTTGTTGTTGTTCTTCTTCTTCTTCTTCTTCTTCTTCTTCTTCTTCTTCTTCTTCTTCTTCTTCTTCCTACTTGCCCTTCTCCTACTTCTCCTCTCCTAGCTTCTCCCCTCCTCTTTCTTCCATTAATTCCTCCACCTCCTCCTCATCCTCATCCCACCTCTTATCCTCCTTTATCCTCTCACTTAGTTCGAGACTGTTAAAATTGATTTGATACTTAAACCGACCAAATAACTCTTTGACCAAACACAACAAATCCCTGCGCTCTAAGTTGACAAAGATAATAATATACTTTACATGGAACACATGGGAGACTTACCGTTACTATTTCATTATCGTGACTAGGTAAAGACACTCTACCAAGAACATCACTGCTGCTATGACTGCCGCATTTCCTTTTACTTAGTCTTAGACCCATCGGGTGAGCTGTCACTTTGCGGATGTCGTAAAAGTTCATCACATCTCGGACATCGGAGAAGACCTTGATGGTAAATTCCTGGGCTATCTTGTCCTTGAAATATACTATGGCTCTCCCTCTGTAATTCTCAACCACAATGCTGATGATATCGCTATCGATTACCCCGACTGACGTAAGCATTCGAAAGATGCGCTTTGCTAACTTCCATGCGTTTTTGTGGGGGTGAAGATTTTCAAACAAGATTTCCGTAGAGTCGTTGTTAGGCAGTTGGTTTTCGGCCATTTTGATTATCGGCTTTCATCTGAGACATTCTGTTGATTTAAATTTGTTAAAAGGTGGACTTTCAGAGACATAAGGCAAAAATTGCTTGCTATCTTTTAGACATGAACTTAATCTTTCGTGTGTCTTGCAAGTGTGTTTTGAATTATGGGTAAGGGGGGTGAGGGGGGGGGGGAGTGAGGGCTCGGGGGTTCTGTTTTTTTAAAATCGTTTTATATTAACCAACAAACTAAATAAATATCTGTTCTCATTACATTCTCTCACGCAATATATAAGCGATTAACATGACGTACAATTATATATAGGAGATGCGTTGATGTCACTCCGCTCTATCTTCTCCTTGTGCAAGAAACTTAGCCCCAATGCTCACTTTGCGGCACTGCACTGCGGCTAACACCCGGGTTAATTCGATCATTTCTCTAGAAACGCCCTAAAGATAATAAAATGCACATGGGAATGAAAAAGAAACGGAATGTTTTCATATATATTTTGTTTTGTGTGATGATGACATTGTTGAAAGAAAAGCTAAGAATAGATCGCTTCCATTAACCAGTAAAACGGCCGTAATCTGAAAGATACGTATTAACTCACTCAACCCTAACAACGACTATATCCGTAGTATACCCGGGGTTACTTTTACCCCATGCCTATTTATTACATTCTTCTGAGACAAAATCATAGGCGTAGTATCAAAGCTAATGTTCCTAATTTTTACATGTTAATGGTAGTTGAATAAAACTATCTATGTACATGCTCATTTTTAATACATATTTTTCCAATGTTGAAAAGTACCAAAAATCTCTAGGATTGAGTGAGTTAAAAATTTAGACCAGAAAACTCATTCTTCAAGTATCGATCGATTAAATTACCCTCATCTTGGCAAAATCTTTCAAATCTGAGACTTCGCCAAGTTTTTGCCAAGATTAGAGTCATTTAAATCGATCGATATTTGAATGACGAATTTTCCTGCCAAATTTTTCAATACGTGTCTTTTAGGGTGCAGCAGTTAACTAACTGGTTAAAGTACATACTCAACGATAGATTGGAGCCGAGCAAAGATTGGCGACTTATCTGTCCTCGAAGACATCGACGTAGTTACTGATGGTAGCTACACAATGGTATCGTTGTCTGACACTTTGTTATTGTTATTATTATCATCATCATCATCATCACCATCATCATCATCATCATCATCATCATCATCATCATCATCATCATCATCATCATCATCATCATCATCATCATCATTATTATTATTATCATCATCATCATCATCATCATCATCATCATCATCATCATCATCATCATCATAATCATCATCATCATAATCATCATCATCATCATCATCATCATCATCATCATCATCATCATCATCATCATTATTATTATTATTATTATTATTATTAGTAGTAGTAGTAGTAGTAGTAGTAGTAGTAGTAGTAGTAGTAGTAGTAGTAGTAGTAGTAGTAGTAGTGTGATGACCATACAATTCCAATATTATTCTTAGGATTCAGATATAATCGGTGCATTGACCTATGTGCTACAGTCAAACACCATTATATCGATTTCCATAGCCGGTTGATGACGGTGGTGGTGGTAGTCGTAGTGGTGGTGATAATGATCATAATGATGATGATGATGATGATGATGATGATGATGATGATGATGATGATGATGATGATGATGATGATGACGCCGCCGACGACGAAGACGACGATTCAAAACTTAACTGCGCAGATCGCTAAAGTAATTTAGATAGATAATAGTTCCTATAATTATATACATATGGTTGATGGATCTAGACCTACATAACATAACATCCTTCAACTGGGCTGATTTTCCCAATCTTTTTCTTTGTGCCTAAACTAAAATTATAATTAACTTCAAATCATTTAAGTCGGTTAGATCAAAGTTCATGTATATTTTTAGGTTATTTGCCATTA
>NC_088360.1:142268356-142298356 GCF_034508935.2 Berghia stephanieae | reverse complement strand
AAAAGACACACCGTGAAAAAAATGATAAAATAATTTCAAAGGTAACTTTTGAAATTCATTCAAGACCTTCAAGTTAGGAATGTTTTGTAAATAACCACTAAGTCGGTATTTGGTTCAAACGAACTTTATTATAAAGTCTACCACACAGACTAAACCCTTGAAAGATGAATTGGCAAAATTGAATACTTTGCCTGAACCATCTACATTAATTCAATTCAATTCAATTCAATTATAAACCAATGACCATCATATCTGGAATGGTGAAACAAAAGGAACGTAATAAATATAACTGGAATCAATAGTGAAACGAAAGGAAAGTAATTAAGAGTAGCTGGAACTAATGGCATAATACTCTATTTTGAAAGTTTTTTGTTGGAGAAAGCAGATGTGTCATTAAATCTAAATTATTTAAAAGGTAAGATTTAATACTTTTTATGGTCTAAATATAGATCGACGGTAATAATTGGCCACTTTGTGTGGCTAATGTGAATGTGCCATGACGTAGACTTCAGATATGATTACCGGCAAGTATTAGTATTGTACTTGTCATTTTCTCTATAGACAGAACTATTGTAGAAACAACCAGTTGACATGGCCATTAACCATCAGCATTCAAAATAACTTACTTATCCAGGTTGTCAAGGATGGTTAATTGACCTGATAATTGACTTTTCTCAAACCAAAAACACATTGAGATTTCATTCCGCCGTTCTGTCTTGTACAAAAGACATTTTGTTTACACCGAGCTGGACAACTTCCTTTTATTTGTAATGAATTATCTATTTGATGGTCCTAGTTTTGCACACTAATTGACGTGTAACTTATGAAGCTCGTGGCTTGGACATATTGCCACAATGGAAGTAACTACTCTTATCTACCAAGAATAGCACTCCGCTGGACCACTGATGGCAGCTTCTAATGGTGCTCGCACTAGTAATGTTATGACGAACAACTCAAGCACCAAAATTCCGTAACGCACTCGTGCACCATCGCAAACTCAACCGGAAGCTTCGTCACAACACACCTTTCAACTAGACGCTCTGCGGTTTCGGGTTCGTTCCCACATCGGATATATTTTGGACCGGTGGAAACTTCCCACTGATTTTGCCACTAGGCAGGTTCTCGACCGAAACTGATTCGCTGCCACCCAGTGTCTTCTCTTACTGGTGGAGAACCCCGCTTCAGGCACTTTCGTTTTATTTCCTTGGGCAAGATTATTAACCCCCAAGTTGCTCACTTAGATAATATGGGTGATTCCAGTTGACATCAGACACCTTGTTTGATGAAATATCTATATTCCTTCGTGAAATACCTAGGCGACGATATCTTATGATGTCGTGGCGGAAGGGCATAATTTATTTTTTAAAGATATTTTGACAACATTTTTTTATTCGCTGTCGTGTTGTTTAACTCTCTCCTTACCGACCTTTTTCTCGATTTTCCACTAAACATCAGACCCATCTAAAATAAAAATTGATGTTTAAGCCTTTACTCAAAATAAATAAATACACGTACATCGCAGAATTAAATTCTTATAACTGTAATTTTTTTTTTAATCTTCAAATTTTGTGATTACAAAAGAAAACTGAATTAGGAAAGATGTTTGTGGAATCGTAGAAAATGTGACGATTTTACTGTAGTTGGTAAGGAGAGGGTTAACTAGGAAGCATCAATTAAAAAATACCTGACTTATCTTTTGATCACGTGTACTTCCGACTGGTATCTCCAATGCGTAATTTATGATTATGGTAAATGGGAAAAGCGCAGAAATAAATTATCCCAAATAGTTCAGAGTCCAACCTTCCTATCTTGTGTTTGTATAAAAGAAATACTGACATTCTTCCATCAAGATCACCCCATCAGTATGACAATTTACTGGCGATCTCATGCTTTATAATAGAAAATGAATTTTAAAAAAAGATAAATGAAACATTTTCCTGTGTACACCCCAAAGAAGAAATACAACTGTACGCTCGATTCCATTGGAAGACTGACATAACCCAGGCGTCAGCCGCAGCGCAGCGCCACAATTTGAGATAGGACGAAGTGACTTGTTCAAAGTCATTCAGAGCGGCGGGTAGTCGAACCCGATGTCTTTTGGATACGAAGCAAAGACCATACCGCAGAGCCAAATAGGATAATAATTTCTCACTGAAGTCTTCCAATCAGACAATGAATGTTTTAAGTTACATGACATAGTTTTGGTTTTGTGAGGGTATGTGGTCTTGTGGTATAACACTAGCCTTTGGATCGAATGTCCCAGAATCGAGTCCCGCTCTCAGCGGTTTATAAATGTCGTGGAACTAGATTTTTTCTCACATTCTCTCACTGTAATCAGGACTAAGATAAGTATCTGACCTTTAACAACACTGACTCTGTCGGGGGGGGGGGGGGAATGTTTATCGCCTAACAGACGCCATGTCTCGATCCACATGTTATGTGTGTTGGCTAGGACCCCTGGAAAGCGTTTTGAATGCGTTTAGTGGATATTGCGCTTTATAAATGCTTAAGTTATGTGACAGCGCCACTGGTAGTCGAACACGATACCTTTTGGATAAGAAGCAAAGGCCATACCGCTGAGTCAAGCGGGAAAATAAATTCTCACTAAATTCTCTGAATCAGACAATAAATGTTGAAGGTAACACACATTTGTGTGTACCTATATATGTGTGTGTGTTTTATATGCGTGTGTGTGTTTATATGTGTGTGTGTGTTTGTGTGTTGGTACGATTGTTTTGATGGACAGAAACGGTGAGTATCTTACTGAAACGCATTCCACCAATATACTTGTGTTGTTGTGAACTGAAAAATAATCATCACTACTACAGTATTACTTTGACTTTTATCACCAATTATCTCTTTCACTTGGACGATCGCATCTCAGGGTGAATGCGTTTTCCTTTCGATTATTCCATGACAAATAAGACTTAACTCTTAGATCCTGGTGGCCTCTAGCGAGCAATTTCCCAGGAGGGGGGTCCAACGAAGCCTTCAAAGGCAATGGTTAATGACTTGTTTTGTAAGGCAGATCTGGGAGGCAGCTTAGTGCACGAACTCACAGAAATCTAGAAATTAGTTAATGGATATTGGTCTAGATATCTTATCTTTGTTGTTGAAGATATCGTTTGGATATTAAAAAAATATATATTCAAAGGTTTCTCTTTGTTTCTAGATAGTGTAGTACTTTGTTTTGGTTTGTTTTTGTTTTGTTTATTTTGTTTTGTTATTTTTCCTTTTTTGTTTGAGTTTTTGTTTGTTTGGTTGTTTTTTTTTTCTTTTTTAGCTAAGTTTTTTACTCTAGTTTTCTTCCGGCTTCTTTTTTTGTTTGTTTGTTTTTTTGTTGTTGTTGTTTTCGTTAGTTTCGTAGCTTTTTTAAAAATCTTCATCAGTGAATGGCACTGTTTTGTTTTGTTAGACTTTGTAAACCATGATTGGATTCTTTCTTCTTCTTCTTCTTCTTCTTCTTCTTCTTCTTCTTCTTCTTCTTCTTCTTCTTCTTCTTCTTCTTCTTCTTCTTCTTCTTCTTCTTCTTCTTCTTCTTCTTCTTCTTCTTCTTCTTTTTCTTCTTCTTCTTCTTCTTCTTCTTCTTCTTCTTCTTCTTCTTCTTCTTCTTCTTCTTCTTCTTCTTCTTCTTCTTCTTCTTCTTCTTCTTCTTCTTCTTCTTCTTCTTCCTCCTATTAAATCTGTAACTTCAATTTTTAAACACTCCACAGACCACAGTGGACGTTTTGAGTTATCTAAAATCTGCACAAAGGGATGGAATGTTTATTGAAATCTTCTTTGCTTTTCGATTCAAACTAGTCTTCTTTGAATTACTTTTTTTTTTCTTGGGTGATGATAATTATAATTTGACTACGTTTATTTATTTTTTTATGGTGTCGCAAGTGCTGTAAAAGTATCGAAATCGAAGACGAATTATTTGACCCCCCCCCCCTTCCATTCAATGTTTGCATAGCGCTCAATCTATAACCTAATTATTTTTCTCTTTTCATTTGCTTAAATCAAGGAGGGAGCGGGTGAAAGTAATTCAGACTTTAGGTTAAATTTATAGCGTCAGGTCTACACCGGCAGCAAATCTGATCGAGTCTTTGGTCACTGTGAATAATGCGAGAAACCGCAACCTTAAATCTAAATTCAATTTCCAGTTTATTTTATTCCAATTTCAATCTTGAGTTCAAAGAGTCAATTTCCAATTTAAAATCTTGACTTTCAATGTAATTGCATTTAATCAATCAAACGTCTTTAGTTAGAATAATTTATTAATGTTACTGAGGAAAATTGATGTGTATGTGTGTTTATGTTTGTGTGTGAGTTTAAATGTATGTGTTTTTGCGTGTGTGTGTGTGTGTGTGTGTGTTTGTGTGTTTCTGTATACTATGTGTTCTAAAATAGTCATTGAATGAATGTTTGAATGAAACGTAATGTTGTAAAGAGCCGCTGAGCACGTATGTGGCAGTTGAGCGCTATATAAGTAGCTTATTGTTATTATCATAAATTTAGAGGAAGTCAAATTTTTAAAAAGAGCTTTATATATAGCAATATCCACTGAATGTGCTCAAAGCGCTTTACAATGGGTCCCTGGTCAACAGCAACATTTAACATGTAGGACGGAACATGACGCCTGTTAGGCGATATTCCAATTTTTCGGACAAAGACAACGCTATTAACGGCCAGGTACTCATTTTACACCTGAGTTCGGTGAGAGAATGTGAGTAAAGAGCCTTTTCCAAGGACTCAACTATGCGCCGAGCGCGAGGCTCAAACCCAGGACCTTCCGATCCGAAAGCGAGTGTCATACCACTAGACCACATAGCCGCACAATTCTTACCTTCACAGTTAAAGAGTTAACCCAGGTCCATGACTTGTTATTCTCTTCCTATATAATATTATTGTACTCAAACAACCTTAGCAGTGCACATGTCCTTATTCAATATGAGCCTCTCGTTAATTATAATTATGGTGCACCAGCTACCTACCTTTATATTTATTTATAAGCAACCTATAAATAGCTTTGTTAGATTAGCTAGTCATAGTAATGAGGTCTTATAGGATGATTGGCGCTATGCTATGGTCGTTGTCCGGACAGCATTAATTTGTATTTGAGGTAACTACAGCACAGAAACAAATTAAAAATTAATTGAAATTTGACCAACCACCCTAATAATAATAATAATAATAATAATAATAATAATAATAATAATAATAATAATAATAATAATAATAATAATAATAATAATAATAATAATGTACTTTATTTTACAGACGTATAAAATGCGACAATGATACATACATAAACATAATACAAGTAAATATAATGTGGTAAAGTAAAATTTGGTAATAGGTATATATAGTGTAATAATATTGTAGGCTGTAAGAATAATTACATAGAGTATTACATAGAGATATCAAAATGTTGGTTTGAAGTAGACTAAAAATAACGCCCTTCCGCCAAGACATCATTCGATAACGTCGCGTAGGAATCCCATGAAGAAATATAGATAACCCATCAAACAAGATGTTGTCTGCTTTCTTCCATGTTGTCCAAAATAGAAGTAACAATAAATGTGGAATTTTAGTTTTGGACACTTCAAGAAAAACTGTCTACTGGGGAGGCCTTCCGAAAGCTCCTACATCCCCAGTATTCTTTTTACTTTATAATGTTCTAGTAGGAGGTTTGGGAGGGGGTTGGGGGTTGTTTTTTTTTAGAGTCTCCCCCCTCCCAAACCCCCTACTAGAACATTATAAAAAAAGTTTTCTCCATCATAAAACATTATAATACTGGGGATGGAGGAGCTTTCGGAAGGCCTCCCGTCTACTGTCTTCAAAACTGACATATAAACAAACTCGTGTATTTTAAATGGAGACTATAAAATCAACTTTTTAGTACCGAAATCACCACGGCATAACACCGTTTTGAGGAGATACGTCACATATTATAAAATTGGCCTAAAACCGCTTAAGAAGAAAAGTTACTTGATTAAATGAGAAGAGTGTTGAACATTGTTAAAGGCAGAGGTTGCAATGTGAGGATAGCTTAAGGCTGTGAGAATGAAACGATCAAATAATAGCATAACTCGATTGATGATGAATATGTAAATATGCCCAATCGTATGATTCGTCCTTTAAGAAAAAGTGAGCTTGTATATAAAGCAATATAAGAAATATATATATATATATATATATATATATAAATATATATATATATATATATATATATATATATATATATATATATATATATATAATTTCGTTCCTTCTAAAGATAGCTTTAATTAACGTCACTCAGCTCTTTGTTATTGTTTTGAGCCAGCCAATTCTAAGAGTATTTTCACTAAATTATATAAATCAGACTATTAATGTTTAAGGTTACCTATTGTTTTGTGTTTTGCTACCTTATATCCGGCTGGCGGATATTATCTTGTTCAGGTGTAAAATAAGTACCTGGCCGTTAACAGCGTTGTCTTTGTCCGAAAAAAATGGTAATAACGCCTAACAGGCGGCATGTCCTGTCCTACATGTTAAATGTTGCTGTTGACCAGGGACCCCTTGTAAAGCGCTTTGAGCATATTTAGTGGATATTGCGCTATATAAAGCTCAATTATTATTATTAATTATTAATCCTGACATAATACCAGGTTGACCCGATTGGTCACAAATGTTTAGTGGGCGATGACTTAATGGAATAAGGACATGTTTATATCCTGGATAAAAAAAATAATTAATCGATTGTTTCCCTCTCGGCGAATGATCCCAGAAAGGGTCAAGACAAAATCAAGTAATCCTCACAGGACAAGAATAGAAAGGCCCAAGAGAATGGACAAGATCATCTATAGGAGAGAAAGAACTAGGCAAAAGGACCTTCTCTCGCAAGGACTAGCTAGTCAAACTCCTGAGGCATCCACGATACGAAAAACATTCCTAGCATGAAAAAAATGAAGAATTTTATGTTTTTTACATAATAATCTAATAAAATGAATTTTCTTTTTGTTTCCTTTTTCAGATAATTCGATTGATGACTGCATCGTGTGGCGGTTTGATCGCTTTCGGCGTCATCGCTGTTATCATTGCCATCGTCGGTGTTATTATCTGTATCTACCCATTCAAACCCAACAAGATCAACCCAGTTGTAGACGAGGCTCTCCACAATAATGTCAACAGCAGACACTAGTTTGTGAAAACTTCAGGCAAATCCTGTTCCTGTTCCGACTCACTCAACAGCAAGGGCCATAGGATGTCATGTCCACCCAGCTACCAGCAGCTTGGTTCTAAGCAAAGAAAATCAGTACTTTTTATTCCTCATGCTGGCTTTCAGAATTTGTCATGTGATCAGAAAGTATAAAAGTCAAAATATGATCAGATTTATAATGTTTTTCTCCTCTGGATACACTTTTATGCTCGTCGGAGTGTATTTCATAAGGGCGTCCGCTATTGTTCCGATAGTTTAGAACCAGTCACTAAGTTAAGCAGAGGATCGTGATTCGAGGAGACAGCTGACCGGCAACGTGCTCAAGAGTACAAGCTACGATGGATGATGACTAAATTATTATGCGTCATTACGAGGGAAGTAACGTCACGACTGATGAATCCAATAGAAACCTTGAAAACTGGATTCAAAAAGTTCTGGACTGTAAACAGACTCTAATTTTTAAAACTCTATTCAACCCAGTTCTGGACGAGGTTCTTCACAAAAAGATCAACGGTAGACTCCAGTTTCTAAAAACTGCATTTAAAGCCAGTTCTCGACGAGGCACGTAACAGTTAGGAAAACAGCAGACACTAGTTTTTTTTAAAACTCTGTTTGACCCAGTTCTGGACGAGGTACTTTAACAGTAAGGTCAATAGCAGACACTAGTTTTTTTAAAAACTCTGTTTAACCCAGTTCTGGACGAGGCACTTAACAGTAAGATCAACAGCAGATACTAGTTTTTGGAAACCGCAATCAAACAGTCCTGGACGAGGCACTTAACAATAAGGTCAACATCAGACTCTAGTTTCTGAAAACTCTATCCAACCTAGTTCTGAAAGAGTTTCTTAACATTAAGGTCAAGAGCAGACACTTATTTTTTGAAAATTGCATTCAAGTAGCCCTGGACGAGGCACTTAACAATAAAGTCAACAGCAGACTCTAGTTTCTGAAAACTCTATCCAACCTAGTTCTGAAAGAGTTTCTTAACATTAAGGTCAAGAGCAGACACTTATTTTTTGAAAATTGCATTCAAGTAGCCCTGGACGAGGCACTTAACAATAAAGTCAACAGCAGACACCAGTTTCTTAAACCTCCATTCAAACCAGTTCAGAACAAGGTTCTTTACAGTCAGGTCAACAGCAGACACAAGTTTATGAACAGCCTATACAATCCCGTTCCCACCAAATCCAAGCATCAGTAACACACTTTATAGTCACCTGGAACAACGACAAAAGACGTCTAACTTCTACGTCATGGCATAAGACCGAAGGGCTAGAGCTCAGGTGGTCGCTGGTTCGGATAAATAAATAAATAAATACAATCCCGTCATTCGAAAAGCTGCTCGAAATAATATCATCAGCGGACAGTAGATCCTGAAAACTCCTTCCGTAAAGTTCCAGGGTTGTCAATGATGATGTCAATGACAGACACTGGTTTCTGATATCTCCATACAGCCCAGTTACGGACAAGGTTATCTACAATGATGTCACAAACACAAAAATATCACTTAGATATACCATACACGAAGCTGAGTTTCATCAATAATTTTAACAAAATACTGTAATTTTGAAAATTCCATACAAACGTGTGAAATATGAAGCTTTTATAAATAGTGTAAAGGCTACATGCTAGTTTGGGGGTTCCGAGAGTTCATTTGGTAGAGCATTCACTTCACACGCAAATGGACCAAGATCGATCCCAGGTGCAGTCGAGATTTCTTTTCTGATCACCCCCCCCCCCCCCTGTCCACCTGATTGGGTAGCTGGTTCTCCAATGGAAAGGGGGGGGGGACTTTGCGATTGACTAGCATCCTATCCAAAGATAGCAAGCAATTGCTATTGTCCGTTTTACGCTAAAGAAGCCAGGATAAACTCCAGCTCCATGGATTTAATGGTTCTGAAAGACTAGATGCCAGTTTCAAAAAAGAGATTCGGGCATCTCATTTCTGGACGATGGCCGCTATAATAACGTATGAAGCCGATAAAAGAACAGTATCGTAGAGGCATTTAACTCCTTTTCTATTCTAAAACCAGGAATATTTATATTTTACTTTAAACGTTTAATGGTTTAGTTCAACAGAAGCGCGTCTTCAAGATAACAACGTGAGTGTTGTCATGTTCTTGTAATCAGTTCACATAGACAAGAAGTAAACGATGCTTTTGTCGTTAAGAAAGCAGGATGTGTATTTATGTTTAAAGGCGGGTAATAATTACATTACAAGCATTAGATCTACATTATTTACGTGTTGCTTTGTAGCTAGCACAAAAGTAATTAATTATTTATGAGATTTCGACGACGCGAAAGAAATTGTAGGTTGTTTTCTTCTTCTCTCGTCCCGAAATGGTTGGTCAGATTGTGAAAATTATACTGACGATTTTTGAAATTTTACGTCAAATATAAAAAAAAACTAAGATATTTTGTTTCCTTATTGTTGAATGTTAAAGTTTTTAAAGGGTGTTTTTATTTAGTTACTTGTTTTGGGGATGATTTTTGTTTGTTTGTTTGTTTGTTGGATGGTTATGGTTTTGTTTTCTTTTTTGTTTTATGTTTTGTTTGTTGGGTTCAGTTGTGTTTTCTTTGTTGATTTCATTTTTTTTTTTTTTTTTTGTTGTTGTTTTTTTTTCGGTTTGTTTGTTTATGTTAGTTTTTTTTTTTTTTTTTTTTTTTTTTTTGGTTTTGTTGGGGGGATGCCATTCAGACGGGTACTGTTAGTTACAAATTTAAAATTCAGATGTAAATATTCGTTAAGCAATAGTTTATTTCTGTGATTGTCATTATTTCTATTGTTTTGAAGGCCAAAGCTGTTATTTTTCCATCTTTGTTTTTATCAAAATACCAATTTTTGTGATGAAAATTAAGATTTTTTTCCTAGGCTTGCTTTTGCCTTAAATTCTCTAAATATCTCAAGGCAACTGTTGATAATACATTATGATATATGACTTAGACATGTTTTAGCATTTTGTAGAATCAAAAGATCTTGAAAACAAAAGACGAACGTGATAATATTCCTGTGATGATTGAAAATGTTTTATAATTTCTACGTGTTTTATGTCTCAACTCAAAAATGATGAGAATGACCTGCGATCTAAAATCACTGATGCACATTGTCTATATTTGCCAGGGAGTTTAAACGACAGGGTGCCCAACATGCGTCTTGTACTGAATGATATGTCATTTTAGTTTCATGTGGCCTGCTGTAACAATAATCAAAGCATAGCGTGATAAATCCATAAAGATGAAACGTAAACGATATTGTTATTTAAATTTGCATTTTTATATGTTTATAAAATAAATTATTCACTTATTCCACTCATTTTGTTTTCCACATAAAGTAGTAACAAACTTCTTTTTTTTTCATTTTCCATGTGGCGAGTGATTATTGCATGTTTCCGATCTGGCACTGTGATAGCTAAATTTATTTATTCTTTCTTTTTGTTCAACATTTTTGTTACATTCTGTCACTGAATCCTTGACTACATTATTTTGTTATTTCTCAATTCTTCACTTTACAAGTTCTTCCATTCATAATATTTATTGAACGTATTATATAATATGACACATTACCAATCTTTTGCAATACATGCGGAAACGGAAATTGCAGCACGTAAGCATCACATGATCAGCTTATTATAAATTTTAAAAACTAGGGGAAATCCCCTTGTGACGTGTACACACAATTTAGGAAATTCTTCTCTGACACGACGCTTTAAAAATTATGCGTAGACGTCACAATTCTAATTAGCTGATCATTTTGACATTTCCGTTATGCGACTGAAGTGACACATTTTGAGAAAGAGATATATCTAATTGTTTTGTTTTTTTTATCAAAAAAAAAAAGAAAATTTCAGCTTGAAGAGTCATTTTCTGTGATATAATTTATATTGGGTAGATTGACATTAATCCAATCAATAACATTCGTTTATAACTGTTCTTTCCTCGAGTCAATCATTATCACCGATTAAAAACCTTTGATCCATTTGCTTTGTACATACAACACGGGTTATCTCTCTTTGATGATTGATTTCTTTTTTTAAAACCAGCTCGGCGTTTGTTTTTTTTGTTTTGTTTTTTTTAATAAATTTAAACCCAAGACTCAATTTCCTTCAAGTCATAATACCATCTTTTTTATCTGGATACATATATATGGTTTATGTAGAGGGTGAAATTCTCCTTTGTATGGTGGAAACTTTGGGTGCCTCTGGGTTGGTGTGGTCTTCATCGGCCCACTTGTTTGTTTTGTTGTGTTTTGTTTTTGTATGGTTTTTTTTTTGTTTGTTTTTGTTTTTGTTTTTTTTTTTGGTGTTTTTTTTGTTTTTTTTTAGGAGGGGGCTATTGTTGTTTTTTTGTGGGGGTTTTTTTGTTTGTTTTTTTTTTTTTGTTTTGATTTGTTTTTTGTTTTGTTTTGTTTTTGTTTTTTTGTTTGTTTGTTTGTTTTGTTTTGTTTTGTTTTGTTTTTTTTGTTTTTTTTGTTTTTTTGGGGGGGGGCAGGTTTGAGAGTGTTTGCCAAGATGAGGGTCATTTTGATCGATCGATATATGTGGGACAAGTTTTCTAGCCAAAATTCTAAATGCGTGTTTTTGCAGAATACGGCAGTTTAAGTCTGGCCATCTTATCATATACTGATATTTTCTCAACCATATTTGATGTAGAATCACAAAACGCCAATGTTTGTTTGTTTGATTTGATTTTCAATTTTGGTCATAAAAATTCCACCCCACATTATCAGAACTTTACAATGGCCTTTGGGACCTCTTTGAATTTTCCAATTTTTGAGACTTTTTAAAAAGATGTGGGCCATTTCAATCTGATGCAAAATGAAGTAAACGTGTTTTGTTTTGTTTTTTGTTTTGTTTTGTTTTTTTGTTTGTTTGTTTTTTTTTGGGGGGGGGGGGTTGTTGTTTTTTTTTTTGGGGGGGGGGGGTTGTTTTGTTGTTTTTGGTGGGTTTTTTGGGGTTTTTTGAAACTTTATTTTCCAAAATGAATGAATACGTGTTTTGTCAAAAGTGTTTAGGACTATATTTGTAAGTCTGATAACAGAACGAAATGATGGGTTTCATAGTTTAATATAACATTGTTGTAATGGACAATATTTTGTGTTGGTTTCGACATACCCCGTAACAATTTAGGATCAAACCTTCAAGAATTGAAGTGAATAGAAAAGTGCCAGAAAACAATAGAGAATAAAAACTTTGCGGCGTTGAGGATTCGAACCCACGTTCGGCTGTTACGGCACCACCGCCTAGCCACAAGAAGGACGCTCGACAATCGCAAACCTTCAAGTGGAATCAATGTTTCTTATTGTGTTGTAAAGCTATCCCATGACCTTCTGTCAATACGCCCGTTCATTTTACTATTCATTGTCGCACACGCCGTAAAACTTTATTTAAAACAACAAACAAACAATAAAACAAAGAGAGATAATCCAACATATTTTCTTCATCTTCGAAATCATTCCCTTATTCTGTCCGTCCCCAATATGTAAACATCTATGTATATATCAATATCATTATCTGTCAATCATTCACTTGCATTACCATTGTCATGTGTTAGCTAAGGCTTACTAGTTATGTGTGTCATCAATCTCATCACATGTCCATCATGTACTTTACCATTGTCATGTGTTAGCATAGGCTTACTAGTTATGTGTGTCATCAATCTCATCACATGTCCATCATGTACTTTACCATTGTCATGATACTGTGAGGGCTTACAAATGAAGTGTCTGGGTGGGGTTCCAGACCTCCCATTGTGGGCAGGGAGGTACTTGCTGTGTCTTCTATCCCCCTTTATCTGTTTTCTAACTTGCTTTCTCGCCCATAGTGGGCAGGGAGGTACATACTGTTTCTTCTATCCCCCTTTATCCATTTTCCAACTTGCTTTCTGTCTTTGTTTTGGAATGAGATGACTTTGTTTTGTCCTGGCCCTGGCCGGATACCCTGGCTGAGAGGGAAACAGTCAAATGTATAGTTAGTTTTGGGAGATGATATTTTTTTCTTTGTAAATCATCTCTCTGTTATGCACTGTATTGTTTTGTTTACATATTATATATGATTTGTAAGCATTTGAGTGTTTCTCTCTTAGTTGAGGCCTGTGCTTGTGTCTGGTTGAGACTTTTAGGTGATCTCAAGCTTACTTTGAAAGTGTGCTCGTGGAATCTACATTTGTTTCCTATTTGAGCAAATTCCCCTTTGTCTTTCCTTTTCTTGGGTGCTTTAATTGTCATTTTAGAACTTTTTACTCTCTCATTTTCTTCCTTTTTACTGGCGTTGATATGACCTTAATGTGTTGCAAGTGCCGTAAAACTCTTAAAAACAAAACAAATATCATCATCTGTGAATCATTCTTGTGTATAATCATTGGCATGTGTCTATGAGGGGTTCCAAATGATGTGTATATTATCAATATCATCATTTGTCAATCATTCTTGTGTATTATCATTGTCATGTATGTCTGCGAGGGATTTCAAATGATGCGTGGTATCAATGTAATCAATTGTCAATCGTGATTGAGAAGTATCATTGTCATGTCTGTGCGGGATGCATTACAATGTATGATATCAATGTAACCATTTGTCAATCATGCTTGCGTATTACCATTGTCATGTCTGCGAGGGCTTTCAAATGATGTGTAGTATCAATGTAACCATTTGTCAATCATGCTTGCGTATTACCATTGTCATGTCTGCGAGGGCTTTCAAATGATGTGTAGTATCAATGTAACCATTTGTCAATCATGCTTGCGTATTACCATTGTCATGTCTGCGAGGGCTTTCAAATGATGTGTAGTATCAATGTAACCATTTGTCAATCATGCTTGCGTATTACCATTGTCATGTCTGCGAGGGCTTTCAAATGATGTGTAGTATCAATGTAACCATTTGTCAATCATGCTTGCGTATTACCATTGTCATGTCTGCGTGTGAGCTATCAAATGATGTATGGAATATATGTAATCAATTATCAATCCTGCTTGTATGTACCATTGTATAAAAATACATTGCAAAATGAAACTACATTTTTAAATGATATTATTGTTTTCTTTATCTCTCAATTTGTAATCTTTTTTTTTACTTAGTACCATATTAACGAGAGATCTTGTCAGACTTATCAATGCATATTATTTATGTATTTATTTATTTATTTATTTATTTGATGATTTTCATCTATCGGTTATTTCTTCTTCTTCTAATTTGATTTTGTGTGTGGGGTTTTTTGTTGTTTTTTTCTTGTTATTTTTTTGGTTTTGTTTGTATTTGATTGTTTTGTTTTTTTTTTTGGGGGGGGTTGTTTTTTTTAGGGGGGGGGGGTTGTTGTTGTCGTTGTTGTTTTTTGTTTTTGTTTGTTTGGGGTTTTGTTTATTACCTTTAAGCAACAACCTTTGCATTATAAAGTCTTTGTTTTGGATTGTTTAAACTGTTTGGTTATTTGGTTTTGTATTTTTGTGTTTTTTGTTGTTGTTTTTATTGTTGTTTGTTTTGTTTTGTTTTTGTTTTTGTTTCTTTGTTTGTTTGTTTTTGTTTTTTATTGTTTTGTTCCCGCTTTTTTGTATGTTCGTTGTATTTTGGGGGTGTCTTTAGGGGAGGGGTACAAAGAGAGAGGCTCATTTTACGTGAGAGGAAAATTTAGTTCCGAATTATGCGCCTCTAAATAAATATAAAATATTATGAAGCTCATTGAGCATGGTTGATCTTTGACGATTAGATATTTAAATGTACCTACGTGTATATATTTATTTATTTTGCATTTTTTTATTGAAACCTTGTAATATACTCGTAATAAATGACTCTTCATACTTTTGTATCCGTTGTTCATAATATATACAAGCTGTAACATAATTCTGTCCACTGATAATTCCACTGACGAGATGTTCTGTTACTATTTCCAGATACGAGTAGAATGACATCCATGTTGAAATTTTGAAGATGTTATCAAATGTTATCACGCTTAAATTAATAACTGAATAAAATTACATCATATTTATAATGAGTCTTATTTGGTGGATTTCTACTTTCGTTTCTTTATGTTTATTTGTTTTTTGTTTTGTTTTTTTTTCCTGTGTTTTTTTTTTTTTTGTTTTTTTTTTGGGGGGGTATTTTTGATGTTTTTTTTTGTTTGTTTGTTTTTTTTTTTTTTTTTTTTTGTTTCTCGCTTATGGATGTTCTTGGTCCTGAATCTGGTTG
This sequence comes from Berghia stephanieae, assembly GCF_034508935.2. Classification (NCBI taxonomy): domain Eukaryota; kingdom Metazoa; phylum Mollusca; class Gastropoda; order Nudibranchia; family Aeolidiidae; genus Berghia; species Berghia stephanieae. The sequence continues at coordinate 142,282,991 of NC_088360.1, read as the reverse complement.
CACTTATAAATGTGACACATGTATTTTAAAAAACTTGAGCTTTTATATAGCGCAACATCCAATAAACGTGCTGAAAGCGCTTTACAGGGGATCCCTATCCAACAGCAACACTCAACATGTAGGACGAGACACGACACCTGTTAGGCGATATTACAATTTTTCGGATAGAGACAACGCTTTTAGCGGCTAGGTACTCATTTTACACCCCGAGTACGGTGAGAGAATGTGTGCAAAGAGCCTCCAAGGACTCAATTATGCGTCGCTCAGTGCAGGACCTGAAATCGGGACCTTTCGATCCGAAAGCGAGTGTCATACCACTAGACCCACTGTGTCAATCCCGACAACGCTGTTAGCGGCTGGGTACTCATTTTACACCCGGGTACGGTGAGAGAATATGTGCAAAGAGCCTTCTCCAAGGACTCAACTATGCATCGCTCAGTGCAGGACCTGAAATCGGGACCTTTCGATCCGATGGCGAGTGTCATACCACTAGACTCACTGTGTCAATCCCGACAACGCTGTTAGCGGCTAGGTACTCATTTTACACCCGGGTACGGTGAGAGAATATGTGCAAAGAGCCTTCTCCAAGGACTCAACTATGCATCGCTCAGTGCAGGACCTGAAATCAGGACCTTTCGATCCGATGGCAAGTGTCATACCACTAGACTCACTGTGTCAATCCCGACAACGCTGTTAGCGGCTAGGTACTCATTTTACACCCGAGTCAATTGAGGGAATATGTGCAAAGAGCCTTCTCCAGTTACTCAACTATGCGCCTCACCCCCCCCCCCCCCCACCCCCACCCCAACCCAGCAGGACTTGAATTCAGGACCTTTCAATCCGAAGGCGAGTGTCATACCACTAGACCCACTGTGTCAATCCCCATGTTAACAACTAGACCATGCACGGCATGTACGAACCTAAATCCTCGTGCACATATTAATGTGACTCAACATGTACCTAGATGTGACCAACTGGGTGGGGCCATTTGACCTCCCATCATGATGGGCAGGAGGTCACTTGCTGTGTCCTCTACCCCACAATGTCTGGTTTCTGAGTTGCTCTCTGTCTTTGTCTTGCAATGGGATTATTTGGTTTTGTCCTGGCCCTTTCCGGAGTCCTGGGCTGAGAGGGAAACAGTCAAGTGTATAGTGTTTGTTTTGGGAAATGATATTTGCTTTCCTTGTAAATCATAATTCTGGTATGTATATATTGTAAACATTTGATTGCGCCGCTCTTGGTCGGATCCTGTGCTGGTTTCTGGATGAGAATTTTAGGTGATCTCAAACAATGTACATTGATGGTATGCTCTTGGAATCTACATTCGTTCCATATTTGAAAAATTTCCCCTCTTTTAATTGTAATTCTATAATTTTGGACAATCCCTTTTTCTTTCGCTGAAATGACCTAAATTTGTTGCAAGCGCCATAAAACCCTTTAAACAAACATTCTCCATCTTAACAAAGAGACAATAATACACGGTCTTGTATCTGCACAAATTGTTAATGTGACTCAACATGAACCTAAATGCGACTATGTAGTCTAGTGATATGAAACTCACCTTCGGATCGGAAAGTCCTGGGTTCGAATCCCGAGTGGCGCATAGTTAATTGAGTCCTTGGCTTTCTACTCAGATTCTCTCATCGTACTCAGGTTTAAAATAAGTACCTGGTCGTTGACAGCGTTATCTCTGTCCGGAAAAAAAATTAATATCGCCTAACAGGCGTAATGGCTCGCCCTACATGTTACGTGTTGCTTTTGGATAGAGACCCCTTGTAAAGCTCTTTGGACCGGTTTAATGTATATTGCGCTATATAAATGCTCAAGTTTAGATGCGACGTACTGTATCAATCTCCATCTGAACAACGAGACCAAACGCTTTAGATTATCACACTTATAAAGTGAAGTTTGACCAATTAAGTTTCTTGAGTAAAAAAAAAAAATAACCTCCAACAAATTCATTGGCATTTATATAGCGCAATAACCAATAAACATGTTCAAAGCCCTTTACACGAGGTCCCTAACCAACAACAACACTTTATATGTAAGACAGTAAATGATACCTATTTGGCGATATTATAATTTTTTTTCCGACAAAGACAACGCTAGTAAAATTTAGGTACTCATTTTACACCTGAGCACGGTGAAAGGGGGGGGGGGTTGCTTTAAATAAAAACACTTTCCGGGGTCTCAACTATGCGCCGCTGAAAGCAAGACTCGAACACTGGACCTTCAGGCCCACAAGATAGTGTTATGCCACAAGATCACATAGCTGCATATGGGGTTTATTCGGACATGTCTACTACTACAAACATTCCATAGAACTACGAATTTTTGGTCCTAATTGACAATTATATATATAGATTTTTTATTCAATAAACTTCTTGAAAAATAACTTTTGTTGCCATGACTTGACTTAGATGCCTTTCGCGTCTCGACCGAAAGATCGGGTCGCCTTGGCTGTTTCCAGTATTTCCTGTGTGAGGTGTCTCCAATATTGCCGGTCCTCTGCTAGGGTTCTCAGATTTTCAAGGTCCCCTGCCGTTATGAGACTAATGCTTTGTCCAAGTGTTGTGAGGTTTTTGTTTAGGATCACAGGGAGTGTTGTGATCGGTCTTCCTCTGAAAAGGTTCCCGTGTTTTTGGAAGTATCCCGACATGGCTTGGTTAGCTGGTATGTTTTTGTCCCTGCGTAGTATGTGACCGAAAAGTTGCCATCGTTGTTGTAAAATGTCAAGGGAGATTGGTCTTTCTTTTGTGATCTTATAGAGTGATTCATTTGAGATCTTTTTGGGGTATTTGATGTCCAGTACCCTTCTTAGCTGTGTGCGATGGAAGGCATCCAGATGTTCTTCTTCGGATTTTGTCAACGCCCAAGTGCCGCAGTTATACAGAAGTACCGGTGCCATAGCTAGTATAGAAAGGATTTTAAAGCATTGGTTATTGTATTTAAACACAAATTGGTCATTATTAATGGTAGTTATAATGTTTACTGTGTTATTTCCCCTGAAATGGGCGGCTATGTGATCTAGTGGTATGCCACTCGCTTTCGGATCGGAAGATCCTGGGTTCAAGCCTCGCTCGGCGCATAGTTGAGTCATTGGAGAAGGCTCTTTACTCACATTCTCTCACCGTACTCAGGTCTAAAATGAGTACCTGGCCGTTAACAGTGTTGTCTCTGTCCGAAAAAAAATGTAATATCGCCTAACAGGCGCCGTGTCCCGTCCTAAATGTTAACTGTTGCTGATGGCCAGGGAGCCCTTTGTAAAGCGCTTTGAGCACGTTTAGTGGATATTGCGCTATATAAAAGCTTATTTATTATAAAACTACGATTTTTTGGTCCCAATTAACACTTATATAAAGATTTTTTATTCAATAAACTTCTTGAAAAAGAACTCTTGTTGCCAGAGCTAGTATAATATAAAGGATGTTAAAGAATCAATGTAATGTATTGAAACACAAATTGGTTATTATTAATGGTAATTATAATGTCTACTATGTTATTACCCCTGAAACCACGAATTGGTCCTATTCCTAGTAGATTGGTCTGGGTTTACTATATCGGGTTAATGATATCAAATGTCATTGAAAGCCCCCCCCCCCCCCCCTCCCCCCGCTAATGACACCGGAGATAAAATATGATGACACTTCATAGTTTATTTAAAGACAGGATATCTGAATTTGATTTCAAGAGCTCTTCCCTCCTTCCGGTGCGTTATTTCTGGAAATCTTGCCCTCCTTGACAGAAGAGGTTTTGATCAAGAAGATTTTGTTACAATTTATTTTGAAGGAGTCTATATATAAATTTTGTTTGATTAAATAACTCAGTAGTTCGATTGGTAGATCAATAGACTCACTTTTGTGGGGGGGAGGGTGGGGGGGGGGGGGGGGAGACAACATGGCATAGCGGTATGTGCTTTTAAAATACAATATCAATGACACAATGAAAGCTCATATAAAAATAAAACAAATTAAAAGCCCTAAAACGTTTATACCCCCCCCCCCCCCCCAAAAAAAATAAAAAGAGAAAGCTAAATAACGAGTCTATCAAATATTTTCTAATAAAATAGGTCTGAATATTCGCTTTAAAATCTAGTTTCTGTAATGAATTATCTTAAAGAGATTGGAGGAGAATTTTAAACAGAAGGGGCGACATGAGAAAAAGACCTATCCAAAAAACGTTTAGAGTCTTTTTTTTTTGGAGGAACAGTTAATCGGCGATGATCACTAGACGTTTAAAGCTCTGAAAGGAAGCACAATTATTTAAGGTTGCATGTATTATATCGGCTGAACCACAATTTTTAAAGTGGCTTTAGAGTTAATGTGGACTGTGAAGTTCCAGTTCTTGTCACTTAAAGACAGTATGTCTATTAACCTCTATAAAAACATATAAATACAATCCATGTCACACGTTTGTGTGGCTATGTGGTCTAATAGTAAGACACTCGCCTTCGGACTTGAAGGTCCGTGGATCGAGTCCCGCTCTGAGAGTTCTTGAAATAGGTTCATAACACACATTCTCTCACCATACTCAGGTGTAAAATTAGTAGCTGGTTGTTAACAGCGTTATCTCTGTCCAAAAAAAAATGTAATAATATCGCCCAACAGACGCCATGTCACGTCCTGCATGTTAAGTGTTGCTGTTGGCTAATGACCCTTTGTAAAGCGCTTTAAGCATATTTATTGGATATTGCGTTATATAAATGATCAAGTCTTTAAATGGTCACGTTTTTCATCTTATAAAAAACTAAATTTCAAATTTATAGATTGAAAATCACACCAACCTAAATGCCATTTTGAGGTGGTGGGTAGCAATACGCTTCAACAGTCGTGACGTCACTTCCTTCGTAATGACGTATCTATAGTAACTTAGCAACTCTGGTTCTAAACTATCGGAGCAATGGCGGACGACCTTATGAAATACTTCTCCAACGAGCATAAAAGTGTATCCAGAGGAGAAAAACATTATAAATATGATCATCTTTTGACTTTTATACATTCTGATCAGATGACATATGAAAAGTTCTAGCCCGCATGAAGAATAAAAAGTACCAATTTTCTTTGTTTAGAACAACGCTGCTCGCCGTTGCTAGGCGACGTGACATCAGACTATTGAATCCAATTGAAAGATTATCAGCCTCGACGTTTAAGCGTTAATTCTACTTTTAAAGAGAAATCTAAATGGATCACCACAAGAGCCCTTCACTCCTCTAAATGTTTTATTTTTGGAATCCTGAATCCAAATTTAGAGACACCATTATTAACCAGATTTAGTTTAGGTATTCTTGTAGCAAAATACAGATCTGCTCAGTGCTGCGGAATATTCGTAGATTTACGAATTATCTGGTCCATTTGCAAAACTGTAAAGAAAAGAAAAAAAAGAAAAAGAAATTGAGCTTTTATAAAGAACAATATTTATTAAATGTGCTCAAATCGCTCTTCGTGGGGCTCCAAGCCAACAGCAACAATGAATATTATAGGATGAGACAATATGCCTGTCAGGCGTAGTAGTCACAAAAAATGTTTCAGTCTAGTGATCCAGTTTTACACCCGAGTATGGTGAGAGTGCGTAGTAAATAGTCTTTTCCAAGAACCCAGCTTTGCAGCGCCTAGAGAAGGAAAAGAGGAAGAAAAAGAAGAAAGAAAGAATGAAAGAAACAGAAGGGAGGATGAGGTGGAGGAAAGGGAAGGAGGAGGATGAGGGGAAACGAAGCAGAGGGGGGAGAGGAGGGGGATGGATGGAGAGAAGGGGGAGATGGTGGTAAACTGAAGTAGGAGGAGGAAGAAGAAGAAGAAGAAGAAGAAGAAGAAGAAGAAGAAGAAGAAGAAGAAGAAGAAGAAGAAGAAGAAGAAGAAGAAGAAGAAGAAGAAGAAGATGGAGGAGGAGGAGGAGGAGGAGGAGGAGGAGAAGAAGAAGAAGAAGAAGAAGAAGAAGAAGAAGAAGAAGAAGAAGAAGAAGAAGAAGAAGAAGAGAGAGGAGGAGGGAGGAGGAGGAGGAGGAGGAGGAGGAGGAGGAGGAGGAGGAGGAGGAGAGAGGAGGAAGAAGAAGAAGAAGAAGAAGAAGAAAGAAGAAGAAGAAGAAGAAGAAGAGAAAAGAAGAGAGAGGAGGAGGGAGGAGGAGGAGGAGGAGGAGGAGGAGGAGGAGGAGGAGAAGAAGAAGAAGAAGAAGAAGAAGAAGAAGAAGAAGAAGAAGAAGAAGAAGAAGAAGAAGAAGAAGAAGAAGGCCTTTGACCTGATGATATAAAATGTACTATTCCTTATCACTTATCATCAATGACATCACACCAACACTGCCGTACTCTGGAAAAACACATATTTAGAAATTTGGCCAGAAAACTCGTCCTTAAACTTCAATCGATTTAAATAACCCTCGTCTTGGCAAAACCTTTAAAACCTGGGACTTCGCGGAGTCTCTGGTTTGAAAGTTTTTGCTAAAACGAAGATCATTTAAATCGATCGATATTTGAAGGACGAATTTTCTGACCAAATGTCTAAATATGTGTTTTTCAAGCGTACTGCAGAACACGCCGTGTCGTGTATCCTCTATAAAAATATCTTCCCCAACCCAGGTCATCATTCTAATACCCAGCTTCTACTTCGTCAAGGACGTTCTAACTTCAATCTACAATCTACAAGACCGAGAGATAGTAAGACTGACGGTATCTATCTTGTCAACATTATATCAAAACAGTTCATCAACATGGAACGAGTTATTTTCTGCGTGCTTGTGATTGCTTTTGGATGTGTGTCATCAGAAACAGTAGAATTCAAAGAATGCGGAGGATGTAAGTTTTGCACATTCAATTTAATATAATATCTAATATTACGTATCTAATCAAACCGTTGTTATATCATTGTGATTCACAAGCATAAACTAAATTCCTAGTAAGAAATATTTGATAAGCTGCTAGAAGCTGTGTTTTTTGTTTTTTTTTTAATGGTGAAAAAAAATGTATATGAAAGCTTCAAATAAGAACAAAATACTAATTACTGAACGTTTCAGGATCAAGATCCATCTTCTCCCAGTAAACAAAAACATGAATACATCACTTAAAATCCAGACAGGCGTCAAATAAATATCTGGCACGTTTTTTTTCAGCAAGTGCGGCGATGTGGTCTTATGGTATGACACTCGCTTTTGGATCGGAAGGTCCTGGATTCGAGCCTCGCTCGTATTGCGAAGTGTTGTGGTCCAAGAGAGATAATTGAAATAAAGGCTATTCCGAACAGGCAGTCTCTTTACTTCTCATACAACTGCATTGTGGAAATTAACATACGCGTAGATCGAGACGAATCTTTTGATCATTGACGATCAAAATAGGTCCACCTAATAAAGTCTGTAAGTGCGCCAAAATGAAATTGGCAACAAATGGGGGAGGGGGCCAGATAGCGCGCGATTCCCAAAGTCAAATTATGATCATAGGCCCTAATGCCCTAGCGAACGTAGTCATCGTTTCGACTTAGCCACTCTCACGAGTGAAGGACGTAGAAGGCAGACATCTGCTTTCAGATCACTTACCTACCGGCTACCGGCTACTTTTATCTAATCTTATGATAAGATATGTTTTGTACTTTGTATACTTACTAATAGTACTCCGTTCATGTCGGTTATGTATGAAGACAATGTCAGAAAATTTTATAGTTTGAGGTTTAAATTTTAAATTTTAAATTAGCAAACAATAACAAAAAAAAGATAATTTTGGATAAAGATTTATAATTTTTAAATATGAATTTAATTTTAAACATTAAATCACCGAACTTTTAACAGTTCAAGGCGTACAAAATATGTTTTCATATATGAAGGGAGGTAACTCTTTATTTGAAAGTGGCATCAATGACGACTGCATTAGTTTCATCGCAGTATTTGCGTAGAAATAAAGGGTATTATGAGCAGGCAGTCGTCTATTTTAATCATTTCAGAACTGTATTGTGGAAATTAACATTGATCTAGACGTCTAGATAGAAACGAATCTTTTAAGCCATCAACTGCTGTGATCGGTCCAATAAATTATTATCATTACTTGATAGAATCAAGAGACATTGAAAATGACGTCATCCTCTTTTGTTGTGGATGTGCTAGAATTGTGTAGAATCAAATAGACCTATAATATTCGCAATGATAGCCAAAACGGACTCATCATTATTACGCCCCATTAGATATTCTAAATAACCATTTGAATCAATGGAGCCAGTTTTTATAGCATATTCTTGTCCATTGTCATTTTCAACTAAATTAAATTTGACCCTAAAAAATAGGGAAAGGGGGAAAAAATAAAAACATGAGCAATAAGAAGAGTTTTACGTTCTTCAACTTTGTGCATTTGAGTTCACTTTTGCACTCTGTGAATAATTTGAATGTTTTACAACAACGCCCCATTTGGGTAAACATGTTTGGATTTTACTCAAATTCGGGCGTTATAACCGGAATTCTCTTGACTTTCCAATGGTGTGTGAATTATGTCAATATGAACAACAGTAATAAAGTTATGATTTGTTAATCACTGGCTAGTGTTTAGATATTGCCGCTCAGTGCATAAAACAATCAAAACGCTTCGACAGTCATGACGTCATTCCCTCGTAATGACGCATGGTAACTTAGTAACTGGCTCTAAACTATCGGAACAATGGCGGACGCTCTTATGAAATATTATTTCTCATACGAGCGTAAAAGCGTATCCAGAGGAAAAACCAAAACAATATAAATCTGATCATGTTTTGACTTTTACACATTCTGATCACAAGACATATGAAAAGTTCTAGCCAGCATGAAGAATAAAAAGTATCGATTTTCTTTGTTTAGAACCACGATGGCCGCCGTTGCTTGACGACGTGACATCAAACTATTGAATCCAATTGATTGCCAAATCAAATCAAGGGTTGATAACCTCAATATAAACAAATACAGTAAAGATGAGTCATGAGATTATTTTAAAGAATCGGCCGATACATTCTGTAAACTAACATAGTTATAAAATAAAATAATATTCCCTTTATTCATCCCATAGGGGAAATTTGTCTCTAGGGTCTATACCAAGGGAAGACTGGAAGAACCCAGGCGTCGGCCGCAGTGCAGCGCCGCAAATTGAGCTAGGGTGAGGTGACTTGTTCAAGGTCACACAGCGCAGCGGCGGGTGATCGAACTCGGTACCTTTCGGGTACGAAGCAAAGACGGCACCACTAGGCCACACTGTGTCGCCTAATTAATCAATATGTAAGCTATTTATTGTTTGTCCTCCCGAGGAGTGATTGCACACTTCCATTGAGTTTTGAACCTGGATAGAGGAAGATGTGACGTCACATTCTCTTCTTCTGTTCCTCTTGGCTTAATAGCGTGTTGACGCCATGTGTCTCAATTTGCAATCCCTTTTTACTTTACAGACGATAAGATAACGCCTAGCAAAGTGGAACTGACTCCATGTCTCAAAAACCCATGTGAATTCCATCACGGACAAACGGTGGATGTAAAAATCACGTTTACAGCACGTAAGTACTATATGAGAGAGAGAGAGAGAGAGAGAGAGAGAGAGAGAGAGAGAGAGAAGAGAGAGAGAGAGAGAGAGGGAGAGAGAGGGAGAGAGAGGGGGAGGGGGAGGAGGGGGAGAAAGATTAGATTAAGAAGGAAAGAGAAAGGGAGGGAGAGGGAGAGAGGGGAGAGGGAGATAGAGATAGAGAGATGAGGGGAAAGGGAGGGTGAGTGGAGAGATAGAAAGGGAGAGAGAGAGAGAGAGAGAGAGAGAGAGAGAGAGAGAGAGAGAGAGAAAGAGAGACAGAGAGGGGAGAAAAGCAGGAGAAATAAGGGGAAGGGTGAGAGAGGGAGAGAAAACTTTTCGACTTTAAGATTCATTCATAATGCACCTGATGCTTGTTTATGTATTTTCAGACCAGGCGAAGGGGATTCAAATTTTCATAAGTTGTTCTTGAGTGTCTGACAAATTTTTGTACATGCACGTTAATTGGATATCGCTATATATAAATGCTCAATTTTAAATTATTTTTTAACTAATGCAAGTCTGAGCTGTTAGCACAAGAAAACCACTTTATATTATAACTTAAATTTATGCATAGATTCAATGTCTTAGGATATATGTTAAAAATGTCAATGTCATTTCTACCAATCATTTTAATAAACGCATCACATATCTGCCATATCGAAGCACAGTTTAGTCCTTCGAAAAGGCTCTTTACTCAGATTCCTTCACCGTACTCAATTGTAAAATGAGTACCTGGCCATTAACAGCGACGTCTTTTGCCCAAAAATTATAGTATGGCATAACAAGCGTCATGTCTGGTTCTAATAATAATAATAATAATAATAATAATAATAATAATAATAATAATAATAATAATAATAAATAATAATAATAATAATAATAATAATAATAATAATAATAATAATAATAATAATAATAATAATAATAATAATAATAAGAAGAAGAAGAAGAAGAAGAAGAAGAAGAAGAAGAAGAAGAAGAAGAAGAAGAAGAAGAAGAAGAAGAAGAAGAAGAAAGATAATAATAATAATAATAATAATAATAATAATAATAATAATAATAATAATAATAATAGTTATTATTATTATTATCATTATTATTATTATTATTATTATTATTATTATTATTATCATTATTATTATTATTATTATTATTATTAATATTATTATTATTATTATTATTATTATTATTATTATTATTATTAATATTATTATTATTATTATTATTATATATCTTTATTGTCCTAAACAAAAGTGGCGATTTGTCATTTGGTTACACATTTATAACTACAACATATTGACATATGGACACTCACGCATGTGCACACTAGTATCATCGTAGTCATCGTCACCCCCATCGGCATCAACAACATCATCATCATCATCATCATCATCATCATCATCATCATCATCATCATCATCGTCATCATCATCATCATCACAACAGTTAAGTGTTGCTGCAAAGCACAAATGCTCTAGTTATTGGTATAGACGTTTGAAAAAGAGGCAAAGAGACGCGCTTAGAAAAAGATTGTGTCATAATGTGTGTGCGGCTATGTGGTCTAGTGGTATGACACTCGCTTTCGGATCGGATGGTCCTGGGCTCGAGCTTCGCTCGGCGCATAGTTGAGTCCTTGTAGAAGGTCCTTTACTTATATTCTCTCACCGTACTCAGGTGTAAAATGAGTACCTGGCCGTTAATAGCGTTGTCTCTGTCTGAAAAAAATGTAATGTCATGTACCGTCCTCCATGTTAAATGTTGCTGTTGGCCAGGGACCACTTGTAAAGCGCTTTGAGCACGTTTAGTGGATATTGCGCTGTATAAAAATCTCAATTAATAATGTGCTATGTCTTTGATTCAGCCCAGAACGAGACCCATTTAAAAGCGTCCATCCATGGTATCGTGTTTGGCATCCCAATCAACTGGCCGATGCCCAATGCTGACGGCTGCAACGAACAAGGCATCGCCTGTCCGATCGTCAAAGGGAATGAATACACCTACCATGCATCTTTCCCTGTCTTGAGTTATTACCCCAAGGTAATGTTCAGAAAATATAATATATTATTATTATTATTATTATTATTATTATTATTATTATTATTATTATTATTATTTCTATTATTATCATCATCATCATCATCATTATTATCATCATCATTATCGCCATCATCATCATCATTATCATTATTATTATTATTATTATAATTATTATTATTATTATTATTTCTATTATTATCATCATCATCATCATCATTATTATCATCATCATTATCACCATCATCATCATCATTATCATTATTATTATTATCATTATTATTATTATTATTATTATTATTATTATTATTATTATTATTATTATTATTATTATTAAATGAAAATCTAACTGCCCGCGATAAATGGTAACAATCTGTGGTGGTTCTGGGGTAAAATGAGAATTTTCTGAGGTATATGGTGGATGTCAGGGGCATGAAACTGTTCATGTGGGAAATCCTGGATGTTCGTGTCGGTGTTTGGAGATCGGGATTTGAAATAGATACCAGGGGTGTTGCTTTCCTCCTATAATGGAGTGGCTTCCATTCAAGTTGATTAATCATGCTTTTCACACTTGGTGTTTTCTCGTAATTTCCTGCAACAAGACGAGCGGTTCGTCTAGGTACTGCCTCCAGGTTATCAACAAGGTGGTTTTTTTTTTGTATGGATCCAAAACAGTGCATACGTATTCAATTTGTGGCCGAACCAAAGACTTGTAAGCTAATGATTTTAGGCTTGTTGATTTAATCTTTAAACTTCATCGAAGGAAACCAAGGGTCATATTGGTCATCTTGCTTCGTATACACGCTCAGTTTTCCGGAGTCACTTCACTTAGTTTCTTGATGTCCACCTGGCCGTGGATCATCATCATAGCATGTCGCTCCAACACCGAACCCACTCCACAGCATCTGTGGAGCAGACTCTTAGGTCATGGGTAGATGAGTCATTATAGGTTTCATTGGGTAGACTTTGTCCTCTCGGTGTCTCCGTGGTGCGAGGCCTGGTAAACTCAAAGGGTATTCAAGAAAATCCCTCTGCACGACCACCTGTTTGGCAATGTCTCATCAAGGAAGGATCTTACATTGCCCTATCTTGCTGGAAAATAAATAGATAGCATCTTCTGTAAAGTGTTCAACAGTGCAAAGTTGCAGCAAGTCCAACTACACCGGACCAGTCACAGTGGCATAAAAAGGAGAAAAAAAAGAAATAAGGGTCCACGTAATTTTCTTGACGATAAGTTAGCTGCTAAAAAAAAAGTTGAGCTTTTATATAGCGCAATATCCACTAACGTGCTCAAAGCGCTTTACAGGGGGTCCCTGTAACACTTAACATGTAGGACGAGACATGACGCCTGTTAGGCGATATTATAATTTTTTCCCGACAGAGACAACGCTGTTAACAGCCAGGTACTCATTTTACTCCTGAGTACGGTGAGAGAATGTGAGTAAAGAGCCTTTTCCAAGGACTCATCAACAATGCGCCGAGCGAGGCTCGAACCCAGGACCTTCCGATCCGAAAGCGAGTGTCATAGCACAAGACCACATAGCCGCACTAAAAGGTGTGTATACATTTTTCGGGGACACATTGTTTTTTATTTGTTTATTTTCAGATAAGGCTTACAGTCATGTGGCAGCTAGACGGTGATGTTAACCAGTTCTGTTTCAAATTTCCAATGGCCATAGTTGACGGTGCGGCCGGCGAAGAAACAATCACAGGATAATAATGGTGGATGAATCCACACTGGGAAAGTAAAGAGCGATGACAGTTGCCTGAAGCATGGGATCGTAAAAGGAATAGCAAGTTAACGCTTACGTTCCACGAACCTAATCGAGAGACCAACGACGAGGAAGAAAACCAAGATCTGTCATCAAAGGTCGCCACACGACGTCAGGTAGAAAACAAGGATCTGTCATCAAACTTCGCCACACGACGCCAGGTAGAAAACAAGGATCTGTCCTCAAACTTCGCCACACGACGCCAGGTAGAAAACAAGGATCTGTCCTCAAACTTCGCCACACGACGCCAGGTAGAAAACAAGGATCTGTCCTCAAACTTCGCCATACGACGCCAGGTAGAAAACAAGGATCTGTCCTCAAACTTCGCCACACGACGCCAGGTAGAAAACAAGGATCTGTCCTCAAACTTCGCCATACGACGCCAGGTAGAAAACAAGGATCTGTCCTCAAACTTCGACACACGACGCCAGGTAGAAAACAAGGATCTGTCCTCAAACTTCGCCATACGACGCCAGGTAGAAAACAAGGATCTGTCCTCAAACTTCGCCACACGACGCCAGGTAGAAAACAAGGATCTGTCCTCAAACTTCGCCATACGACGCCAGGTAGAAAACAAGGATCTGTCCTCAAACTTCGACACACGACGCCAGGTAGAAAACAAGGATCTTTCCTCAAACTTCGCCACACGACGCCAGGTAGAAAACAAGGATCTTTCCTCAAAGGTCGCCATACGACGCCAGGTGCGCGAGAAACTCGTGTGGCGACCTTTGAGGACAGATCCTTGTTTTGTTTTTTTATCTGGCGTCGTGTGGCGACCTTTGAGGACAGATCCTTGTTTTCTACCTGGCGTCGTGTGGCGAACTTTGAGGACAGATCCTTGTTTTCTACCTGGCGTCGTGTGGCGACCCTTGAGGACAGATCCTTGTTTTTACCTGGCGTCGTGTGGCGACCTTTGAGGACAGATCCTTGTTTTCTACCTGGCGTCATGTGGCGACCATTGAGGACAGATCCTTGTTTTCTACCTGGTGTCGTGTGGCAAAGTTTGAGGACAGATCCTGGTTTTCTTCCTCGTCGTTCGTAGGTCGATCGTTCAGGTTCAAGGAACGTGATCGTTAATTTGCTTCTACTAACAAAAATTTGAAAATAGAAAAAAAAACTTCAGATGGAAACGGAACAAACAATGGACGTTTTGGGTACAACACCTTGGTCAGCTAAACGAAACGTTTAAAACTACTTAATAAAACAAAAGAAGGATACAGACGCAACAATTCTAATTATTGCATTTTGTTTTATTGTTTTATTCAATGCTCCTTTATTTATTGTTTTGCTGACGGAGAGTTTGTACCCGAAACGTCCATTGTTTGTATTGTTTCCGTCC
>NC_088360.1:142253356-142263356 GCF_034508935.2 Berghia stephanieae | reverse complement strand
ATAGGCTCATTGTTGTAATAGAAACCTCAGAAAATGACGCAAAACATTGTCCGTTACAACAATGTTAAACTAGGCCTATAAGTGGGTTCGGGTGTCTCGTTATAAAGAAATAACCCAAACAAGCAAAATATATACGGAATATTTTTGATGGCAAACTTTATTGAGCAGAACAAAACAAAAATGTATCTATAGATAGTATACGCTTGCCTAAGAAGCTCATAACATTGCCATCCGGAAGTATAACGGACCAACTCACCTAAAGAACAACAAGTTACTGTCTGAATGCCAACATGGCTTTGTTTCTGGCAGGTCATGTTCAACTAACCTCCTAAAGACTTTAAATGATTGGACAGAGTTTCTCGACCAAGGATCTTCGGTTGACGCAATCTACTTAGATTTTGCTAAAGCTTTTGATTCTGTTCCCCATCAAAGACTCTTAAACAAACTGGAAGCTCATGGTGTACAAGGAAATACTCTAAGCTGGATTAAGCATTTTCTAGTAGGCAGGAAACAGAGAGTTAGCGTGCAAGGCACAGTGTCAAATTGGACAGAAGTTCTTAGTGGAGTGCCACAAGGCAGCGTCTTAGGTCCAACTCTTTTCGTAATCTTCATTAATGATTTACCAAGTATTTTGTCTAGCTCATGTTCAATGTATGCCGATGATACTAAAGTATACAGAAAGGTAAACAATCTAGAAAATAGAGACAGTCTTCAGTTAGATATTGACAATCTAGTCAACTGGGCAGACGATTGGCAACTGAAGTTCAACGCTGGAAAATGCACAGTGCTACATCTTGGAACGAAAACAAAATCTTTCACTACGATATGAGACAGCATCACTGTAGCGACAGAACAGCTCTGAATAAGTCAAAACTTGAGAAAGATTTGGGAGTACATGTTGATACTAAATTAAAATTCTCAAAGCATATAGAAACACAAGTTAATAAGGCAAACAGAATCCTTGGACTCATCAATAGATCTTTTACCTATTTAGATGCAGCAACTATGAAAATACTATTTACTGCATTAGTCAGACCCCATCTCGAGTTCAGCAACTCAGTATGGTCACCACAATTTGAGAAAGATAAGAAACTTATTGAAGGCGTGCTTCGCAGAGCAACAAAAGTAATTCCTGGGTTGAAAGATAAGCAATATGAGGATAGACTGAAACGTATTGAAATTCCAAGCATGACATACAGACGAGTACGAGGTGATATGATTGAAACATACAAGTTTACACACAGTTTGTATCAAGTCGAGAGTAAACTTTTCGTGTTTGCAAACAATGGAACCAGAGGTCATAATTACAAGCTGCATAAACCAAGGTGTAACACATCGCTTAGGCAACACTACTTTAATCAACGTGTGATCGACCGCTGGAACAGTCTCCCTGAAACGGTGACCAATGCTCCAAGTGTCAACGCCTTCAAAAATAGCTTAGATAGCCACTTAGCAGATTACATGTTTAGCATAGTTGAACCGCCCATTAAGATCCCATCAAAGGGTTAGACGTATATACAGGTCAAAAGATCTGTTAGGGTTAGGGCCTTCAATTTATCAAAAAGTTTATATATTATAGATACAGGTCAAAAGATCTGTTAGGGCTTTTTATTGACTTTTATCTCGATGAACTGAATGCCAAGATCAGCAAAGGCACAAAACGCCTAATACGCTGGAAAACTATACTATACTATACTAACACACAAAACTGTGTGTATCCATGAACTTTTATAGTCAGGTTAATACAGTTCAGTGAGCATTACTCATAAACGCGGATGGCAAATAACAATAACAAAGACCAGAGTGACGTCATCTTCGAACTATCTATATATACTGATTTATGGGCTCATCATATCTCATTTACATCTGAAAATAAGATTATTCTTTCAATGCGCCATACAAAAATATATAATCACATAATGCAATCACTCATAGACAGTATTTTACAAATCACACAATGAAAATTCAAAGAGCGATGGTGGGCTGATCAAAGCTCTGAAGTCTACACACAACTTTTGCACACCATGTTTTGTTTAATTTTGGGTGGATCAGCAGACCTCTGATCGTGAAAATCGAGACTTCAGAGGGTTGATCCACTGACCATTGATTTGTAACCCACCGTCTCTAAATGGTGTTATGTCGGGATGAATCGGACAACTCAAAATACATTTGTTTTGTTTGGATTTTACGGTGCTTGGAACACGTTTAGGTCATTTCAATTTCAGAGCCAGTACAAAGGAAGAAAATGGGATAGTAGAAAAGTTCTAAAACTACAGTTAAAGCACCCAAGAGAAGGTCAAACAAAGGGGAAGTGGTTCATACAGGAAACAGATGTATATTCCAATTAAGAGAAGATGACAAGATTGCTGTACATTGAAAAAATGGAAATAGTTTTTTAAAGTTACAAAAGATGTAACAAGATATTATACAAATTTCAATTCATTTATTCGTTGTAAAACAAAATCAAAAGTTCAAATGGGAGACGAAATTAAATTTAGTCCAACATTTATAAAAACCAGACACATCCAGCTTCCATCAGTGCTGATGGTGACAAAAAGTGAAACAGGAGGAAAATTTTGAACATTCGCCTCTTTAACGACGTTAACCCCTATTTTTACGGCAATAGAGATGATAAACTAGCATTGATTGAATCACACTGTCCAGATGTCTTTATCTATCATTCACCGAAAGATTTGCTGAAATGAAAAGTGAATGATAATTTCGCAAAAATTAGCAGAAAAGTGGACTATTGAGAAAATTGTAGAAAAAGGTCGAATAGGGGAAAAAATTCTCATTTCTTCAAAATCGCGGATTTCCAGGGATCCACAGAAAATCATCAGAACATATTTATAAAAATAAAATAAAAATCCCACTTTTCTGTTGACACAACTTTGGATTGAAGATTTTAAAACTCATCTGTGACTATTGGTCTTACAGAGTGTGCTTATGGCCCCAGCGGAACAATATATATAAATATAAATAAAACACACACCAAAATTTTGAAAAATATAAACTGACTAAAAAATAACATAATAGAAAAAAAAAGAAATAAATAAAGTATCTTAACAGATGTCGACAGTATATCTTAGAAGCATGCAGCAATCAAGTGAAGCTGACAAAACTGGTGTATAGTACTGAGAAAATAGAAATTAAATAGCTTTAAAAAGTTACAAAAGATATAACAAGACATTTTACAAATATATCACTTCATTTATTTGTGGTTAAAAAAAAAAAGAAAAGGTTCAACTGGGAAATAGGATTCAATTTGGTCGAACAATAAATATAAAAAACCAAACACAAAAGTCTTTGTGGTATATTTAAAAATTCAAATTCCATTTTACTCTTGAAACAACTGTGGATTGAAGATGATTAAACTGAGCTGTGATTATTGGTCTTATATAGTATGGCGCCAGTGCAAAAGCTAACAAAACAAGAAAAAAAAAACCCAGAAAAATAATGATAATGGTAAAATACACAAATTAAATACAATAAACAAACCTAATTACACCCCCCCCCCCCCCCCCAAAAAAAATGGTTAAAAAAAAAAGAAAGAAAATAAAAGAAGTTAACAAATTCAACAGTATGTCACTAACACTAACAGGCAGCAGTTAAGTAAAGCTAACAAGACTGCTGTACACACACTGAAAAAACACCCTTTCAATTTGGGAAAAATCCGATTTTACTATGGCATAATAGCAAAAATATTATGAGGAATCCCCTATTACCCTCTGTTAAAAACATGGGAGTTCAAGAGATATTTTTCTACAGGATTCCGCATGCATCCAATATTACTAAAAATAGATTTTATCTTAAATCTGAGAACCAATTGGTGTAAAAAAAATAATACATTTGATAAGAAATAACAGGGTCATTTGAGGGGTATGATAACATTCTTGAAATTTAAGGTTGAAGAGCCGTATTGGGAGCTTCTTGGCATCGTCTAAAGTCTTGGGTTCAGAATTGCTGGCAAGTTGGGAATTTTTAATTCAATCGATACAGGAAGTAAAAATTATATGGCCAACTGGTAAAAAAAAGATGGTATGTAAATAAAGAAGTCGCTATAACATTGTTTGGTCTCATTTATTTATCTTTCTATTATCATCACCAATAAATGTAAGTCAGATGGGAAAAAAGGAAATCCTCTATTTTATTACGGCACATCGACAATAGGAATGTGTAAGACAACATGTGATCAGCCTTGAGATCAGAAAACTCTGGAGAAGAATCTTAATGTTCTTTCTTATTTCTAAACCAAAGCCTTTCAAACCAGAATTCTATTTCTGTTATTGTTATATTATGATTTGTAAAAGTTTTCGAATGCTCAGTTGGTAGAGCACTCAATTCACACGAAACGGGATGGAGATCAATCCCGGGTTAAAATGGAGATGGGGCCAGGACAAAACCAAGAAATCCCATTCCAAAACAAAGACAGAAAGCATGTTGGAAAACAGATATAGGGGGATGGAAGACCCAATAAGTGCCTCCATGCCCACTATGGGAGGTCAGAAAACCCCAACCAGTATTTTAAGATGATTTTAATGTTATATCAGTGATCAGAGGGGAAAACAATCTAGACAGTTGGCAGTGACTGGAAAGGATTTGAACCTACCTAGATGATATGCTCTTAAGAAAGAATAATACAATTGGTCTTCTGAAACTACTATTATGATTTTGTGATTTTTTTCCCCTTATTCTTCTTCATCGTCTTGTGGAAACCTCCCTCCAATACTGTCGAGGAACACTCCGCAGTTAGTAGGGTATTACATTGTAAACTTGTTAAAACACTGCACACAATACTAATAAAATACATAGATTAAAAAGTCCCGATGTGAGCTCTAGCAACCACATGAAGGCATGTTGGCAACCGTTTTCAGCCACGTCAGCTGGGAGGCTATTCCACAATTGGGCAGTGGAAGGGACAAAGCAGACATAAAGCATATAATTGAAAAGAAAATAAAACATAATAATTTTTTATGAAAGACAGCAATTTTCATAAAAGGCTAAAACAACAATAAAATATCAAAATTAAATTGATTTAAAAAGTTGGATGGCATGTCTAAAATATCCGAAAATATTACTCATTATTGATGGCTGAACAATAAGGAAAAGCCACTGACCAAATTGACCCCAATAAAAATAGTTTCATCCAAGAGAACTATTAAAATATGAAAGATAAAAATTAGTCAAACAAGCACTGTTGCAAGATAGAAATCTGAAAAGGTGTGCGTTAGACAAAGTAGGACAATCTGAAGGGAAAATAGAAGGAAAAAAATCATCAAAAAGTAAAAATTAGCATTCCATCAACGTTTGGAACGTTTTGGTTTTTTTTTCATGTGTTTTTCTTTCTGTTTTGTTTGACACTGTACCATGCACACCTTTTCAGATAATTCTCCAGAAGTACAGAGTAACGATCTATTTCTTTTCTCTAATCCTAAATGCGCATTGATTTCTAAAAAAATTCTTTTTTTTTTTTATTTTTCAAATACTAAACATTGATGAACAAGGTTGTCATTTTTTTCTTTTTAAAAAAAGCTATATATTTCAATTGAATAGTTTTAAGGACGAGTGTGTAATTTGTCATTATAAAATAACTTGTAACAAGGTTACTCGGGGTTATTTTCGATTATTTTAGACCTATATTATTTACAGTTCTGAACAAAAATGAAAATAACGGCTTCAAAAAAAAATAAATCTCAAACACATAATATTTCAGGCTCAAAACCCTTCTTCAGTCAATAAAAAAAACAATAAAACATTAAAACATCACTTAAAAATCCAGACAAAAGTATTTGGCATGTCTTGTCGGATAGTACTACGATCTCGAAATAATATTTCAGGATCGTATTTACTAGGGGAGAAGATTTTCCAAATATTTTCCTGTCGTCTGTCTGGATGGATTATAAATGATAAATTGTTTTCATCTTTTTGTTATAGGCTGAAGAAGTTTGATATTTTTCCTTTGTTCTTTTTCCTGGCTATTATATTCATTTCTCTTCATTACTTATTCCACTCCACAGCTTCTAGTAATTTAGTATCACTTTATTATCACACATTTGTAAAGATTTATATAAGATCTAACATTAACCCTCTCCTTACCACCCAAAGGAAAATCGTCACATTCGTTATGATATAACCAACAATTTCCTTGTCCTGATTTCATTTTGTTATAGTTATAGCTATAAAAATTCGACACTGTGTTGCAGGGCTCATTTTTCTGAACAAAACAAGCAAATAAATACTCGTTACTGTTCTGTCTGAAAAAGACATTGGGTGAGTGTGAAGTTTCGGATAAAATTCTGAAAATAGCTGGTAAGGAGGGAGTTAAATGCAGACGTTTTTTGCTGAACAAAACTTACACAGTGATCGTATCAATTTTGAGAAATTATGGGATAACCTACATGTCCTCAATACCACACCAATTTACTTACAAACTTATGCTGTAATCCTTTGATAAATTATGGATTACACAATATTGAATAAATTTTTGTCTTAAGCCTGCGATTGTAAAATTATTAACGAAAAAGTGCAAATGGAAAGGCTTCTGATAGAAGCAGCAAAAACAACAGTGGACGTTTCAGGTGGCACAAAGTCTTTCCATTTTCACTTTTTTTCCTTTCATAAATTTTTCCTCAATGCTTGGCATTTTCAGACCGGAAAACAAGGGAGTTGTCTTGGTTCCTGTGATGATTCGTTTTACCCTCGTTATCATTGAAAGGGAGGTAATAAATATCGTCCGATTCCTCACATTTGTTGTAGTATGATGGGGGATCAGTTTTGGACGGAGAACCATCTCTGGACATTGATGGTGTCGGGTAACAGTCTTGTTGTTCGAATGTCTTGCTATAGCACAAGTAAATCTGATCTATGTATGCTTTCCTCTCCTGAAATGAAATGAGTTAGCGTAATGCCTTAATCATCAAAATTTGAAGAAAAAAAAATAAATTTAAAAAATATTTTTTAAAAAATTTATAAAGTAAGTTTCAACAGATTTACCGTCATGACGGAAGAAAGCATCAACCCTGACCATGCAGCTGTATACAGACTTTCCACATGGAGGGAGTGAGACAATCATGCAAATGAAGCTGTTGAAGATCCGAGAGAAAAACTGCCCTACGGAACTAAGCTCCCCAGGAATGAATGGGTAACACGGGACAGAGCTCGGGGAAAAATTGGGAGAACTGCTGGTAGCATGAAAAAATGGGGGGGCTGGCTGAGACTAGCTTGTGTACATGTAGATGCCCAGAGCAGATGATTGAGCACATCCTTAAGAGAATGCCAGGATGGGCCCAGCTGCACTGACCATGACCTAAGAGTCTGCTCCACAGATGCTGTGGAGTGGGTTCGGTGTTGGAGCGACAAGCTATGATGAACAGATTTACCATGCTCACTGCGCTTCAACAAGCCATATGGAAACATATTTCCATATCATACAGTACCAGTCACCTGTTAGGCATCCTTTGTGTAATAACACTGCTGGGTGGACAGGGGGGATCAGAAAAAGATCTTGACTGCACAGGGATCCATCTCAGTCCCTTTGTGTGTGACACGAGTGCTCCACCAACTGAGTTATCGGGACCCCGACATCATTTCTAAGTGCACAATTAAAATTTTCAACATATTAAGTTAACAATAAACAAGTTTTCTTCCCCTTCTCATTTTTAAACACCGTTAGACTGGTATTTTAGCTTTAAAAAAAAAATAATTAAAAATTCACAAATTTTTATATCGATTTTGAATTAAAAGCTGTCAATGGGCTATTGTATAACAAAAGTGCTGCTAGAGGAACATATCGTATCGATTGTTAATTAAAATAAGCGCCACTGATGGGAGAGATTCGGATTGACATCCACCACGCACATAGCTGGCATAAACCAAGACTCATAGTCCCACAATACAAGCATGTAAAAAAATTATTATAATAATACATCTAAGCACAATCACAATCAAAATATGTGGATCAATATGATAAAGTTTTTATATTTTTAAGCCCACCAATCATTATTAGATTAACCGTTCTTTGTTCTCAATGCATCTTTATAAAGTTGCAGTCCCATGGAACTCAGAGGCCTTTTTACAACTCAAATCTTCAGACATCAAGACACCGCTTTCATTATGTAAAGTACACCAAACGAAAAAAAAAAAAAAGAATCACACTGTTCATGGAGTCACTTGGAACTCAGAGGCCTTCTCACAACTGAAAGCTTCCGACATCAAGAAACCGCTTTCATTATGTTATAAAATACAACTTTCTAACGATCAAATATAGAAAGTACACCACATTAAAAAAAAAAAGAATCACACTGTTCATGGAGTCACTTGGAACTCAGAGGCCTTCTCACAACTGAAATCTTCCGACATCAAGAAACCGCTTTCATTATGTTATAAAATACAACTTTCTAAAGATCAAATATATAAAGTACACCACATTTTAAAAAAAGAATCACACTGTTCCAGACTTGCCAACCAACTGTAACTCTCTCCTTACCGATCATTTTCAGTATTTTCCCAAAATGGCAGGCTTACATAGCAGAAAATTTGATTTTTTAAACTCAAACAATCTCCCTACAAAAACAACTTTATGTTCTTATTGATTAAACAAAGATCATTCTTCAAAGTTTGTGGCGTACAAAGTAAATCTGAATAAGAAAAATGTATATTGTGTCGTAACAGATGCTGTAGGTGGCATGGAGAGGGTTAGCCATTAAAAAAAAAATTTATTGTATTTTCCCAAATTTTGGCTGATTTTCTCATATTTTCTCCCTAAAAAATCGAAACCTAACATTTTTGGGCCCAAAACCCTCTTCAGCCAATATCACTAAAAGCCCAGACAGACGATAGAGAAGCATTTTGGAAAGTCTTCTCCCTAGTACTATGTTCATGGAGTCTGAATCTGGACGATATCATTCAAATCAATCAAAATCATCAATCTACCTACCTCTCTATCATAATCACAAACAATATAGGGCTTGAAACTGTAATACTTCATTACTGCATTGAAGAACATATCCCGCTGAAAAAAAGAAATGTTAATGATTAGTTGAAAAATTAATTAAAGATTATATTAGATTTTAATGATAAACAATTCACATTGAGATAAAAGGTCATAAAGGAAAATACAGACATAATTGTAAGATTTCACGACAAAACTCTAATTTTCCCCAGAAAAAAAAAATGCTCATGGTATTGTTTTCACTCAACATATCTAAATTACCACACATCCCTTTGAACTTGCTTTTGCTCCATCTCTACCTCCACAGTACACAAATTTGTCAGCTACCTGTGTGTTCCACCACACATCAACTCTCTCATTGCTAGCACATTGTTTCGAGAAAATGTAATTTTTAAACGGAGGAATTTCCTCCTCTGGACTCCAGAATCGCGGAATTCCGCAGATCCGAGGGAAACCATCAGCACTGAAGTATCTAGGCATTTCACAAGACATACAGAATATACTCAATTTTGGATTTTCTTCTAAAGAAAAAACAAAAAAAAAAAGAAAAAAGGTATATCTAAGACGATACATCTTCAGGGCGATATTTGATTAAGTGTAGAGAACAAAAATAGCAAATAAAATGTATCCTACAAATGAAAAGCAAATAATGAGAATTATAAAATATAATATCATCTAAAAAATAGAGTGACATGATTAAATAGGTTCTGTCTATATTGAAATACAATAATTTGTAAACCTAGGGATTTGTGGCCTTTAAAAACCCTTTACAACTACTTTTTAGCTTTACTTTTTACTGGACTTTTTTAAAAATGTTCTACAAACAGGATCTCTATCCTTGAATTGATGAAAATTTACTATCTAGCCTCTAGCTTTATCAGTTCAACAACAACGATGACAAAGTGAACAAGTGGATAAAGCACCACACTGTCACCCAGAAGGTCAAAGTTCAAGGCCCATATTCAGCAGATTGGTTTAATTTCCTTGGGGAGATTAACTTAACCTTTCTTGGTCGCTTTACAAATTATCGTTGAGTCATGCCGCATTTGA
>NC_088360.1:142153356-142248356 GCF_034508935.2 Berghia stephanieae | reverse complement strand
AAAAATTAAAAACTGACATTTCCGATACATGTGCGTGTGTGTGTGTGTGTGCGCACGCGTCTGTGTGTGCATGCTGAACTAGAGTGAAATCGCGAAGCATCTTTGACCAGGGTCTTACGCACACCATCCACCACTCCATCCACCTCTTGCATTAGACGATGTCACCTCGAGTACCAGCACCACAGCAAACTGACCAGTACCATTGGGACGAGAGACTAACAAGGCAGTGATTGCCTTAGGTGGTAACTGTTACGTATTAAAATGATACAAACGACGAGGGGTGGGTAAGTTGGGGTGAGAGCATTATCATAGATGATACTGTGTGACAGCAATGTCATCTCTCTTTAGCCTGCTATGGGTGAGAGGGAAGAGCGTGAGGGTGTTAAGTGAGGAGTGATTGAGTATGAGTATATAATCCACAATGCGATATGCTGGCTATTTTGTTAAGCATAAGCAGTGGGAATCGTCATTCCATTTCTGTAATTGAACAAGACAAGACGCACAAAATGCAACACCAGTGAAAACTCTGTTCATAGTTGTGTAAAAGATGGCCGATAAAAGGAAATTGAATTGTCTCACACTCAACTCTTTACAGAGTTCATAAGGAGAGGAATCATTATAATGTGACTTTTATCAAGACCGCCCACATTTACCTCTCTCATATCCTTTGTAAAATACTCAACACGGAAAACTCGAAACACAGAAATCTCGAGATTTCCATGCTAGAGTGTAACTATAAATCATTGTGTGGTGATACCACATGAGGTAAAAAAAAATTGAAAACTTACACATCATCACCTAGTGACAACTACAAAGTTATAAATCACCACATGATCACAAATTTCAAAATTAAATTACATATCATGACAAGAGTATCTAAAAAAATCAATACTTACCACAAACCATGAATGGTCCAGCCTTTGACTTTTGGTGGAATATAACATTCGTCTTTCTGAAATATTAAATAGAGTCCTCAATTAAAACCATAAACAGCTGTATAGTATATAAAAGGCAATTAGTATGAAACATTTTGATTGGAACTGTGATCCTATCATCTATGTAAAAGACAGCACCTCGGGCATATTTTTACAAGCAATTTAAAGGCTTAAGTACGCCTCAGTTCTCTCGAATTCTTTCTATTTGCCACTTTTTGAAAGATAGTTAATTTGATAAGCAAATAAGAGATGCAAAAAGGAGGTTCGTCTTGGGGTTTTTTTTTATGTGAGAGAATGTGAGTAAAGAGCCTTCTCCAAGGACTCAACTATGCACCGAGTGAGGCTCGAACCCAGGACCTTCCAATCTGAAAGCGAGTGTCATACCACTAGACCACATAGCCATTTAGTGATATTGCACAATGTAAATTCTGTTTTTGGACAAATGTGATGTACTTCCATTTTAAATTATCGATTTTTGATTAAAATAACAGCATTTATATCACTTTTCCCCTAAAATTTTGGTCTGAAAATTTAGGACTTGACTCAATTTAGTAATTTAGCCCGAAACAAATTTGTATATTATAAAAACAAGCAGCAGATTTGCTGATGTTGTGGAAAGGCTGTGGGTGTGCACTAGGCTTCTTGTGCACAAACACACATACATACATACACAAACACACATACATACACACATACATACACAAACACACATACATACATACATACATACATACATACATACATACACAAACACACATACATACATACACCAACACACATACATACATACACAAACACACACACATACATACACAAACACAAATACATACATACACAAACACACATACATACATACACAAACAAACATACATACATACACAAACACACATACATACATACATACATAAACACACATACATACATACACAAACACACATACACAAACACACATACATACATACACAAACACACATACATACATAAACAAACACAAATACATACATACACAAACACAAATACATACATACATACACATACATACATACATACATACATACATACATACATACATACACACATACATACACAAACACACATACATACATACATGCACACATACATACACAAACACACATACATACATACACAAACACACAAACATACATACACAAACACATATACATACATACACAAACACACACACATACATACACAAACACACATACATACATACATACACAAACACACATACATACATACACAAACACACACACATACATACACAAACACACATACATACATACACAAACACACACACATACATTCACAAACACACACACATACATACACAAACACACATACATACATACACAAACACACACACACATACATACACAAACACACTACATACATACACAAACACACATACATACATACACAAACACACATACATACATACACACACATACATACATACATACCCAAACACACACATATACATACACAAACACACATACATACATACACAAACACACATACATACATACACAAACACACATACATACATACACAAACACACATATATACATACACAAACACACACATACATACACAAACACACATACTTACATACACAAACACACATACATACATACACAAACACACATACATACATACACAAACACCCATACATACATACACAAACACACATATATACATACACAAACACACACACATACATACACAAACACACATACTTACATACACAAACACACATACATACATACACAAACACACATACATACATACACAAACACCCATACATACATACATACACAAACACACATACATACATACAACATACATACACAAACACACATACATACATACACAAACACACATGCATACATACACAAAAACACATACATACATACATACATACATACATACATACATACATACATACACACACAAACACACATACATACATACATACCAAACACACATACATACATACATACACAAACACACATACATACACATACATACACAAACACACATACATACATACATACACATGTTTGTTTTGTTTTTGAGGGTTTTACGGCGCTTGCAACATATTAAGGTCATATCAGCGCCAGTAAAAAGGGAAAAAATGGGATAGTAAAAAGTTCTAGAATTACAATTAAAGCATCCAAGAATAAGGCAGACAAAGGGGAATTGGTTCAAAAGAGAACAGATGTAGATTCCAAGAGCACACTATCAATGTACTTAAATTGAGATCACCTAAAAGTCTCATCCAGACACAAGCACAGGTCCCCACTAAGAGGAATACACTCAAATGTTTACAAATCATATATAATACATAAATAAAACATAATAGAGTGCATAACAGAGAGATGATTTACAATGAAAAAAATATCATCTCCCAAAACTAACTATACATTTGATTGTTTCCCTCCCAGCCAAGGTATCCGGCCGGGGCCAGGACAAAACTAAGTAATCTCAATCCAAGAAAAGACAGAAAGCAAGTTGGAAAACAGACATAGGGGGATAGAAGACACAGTATGTACCTCCCTGCCCGCTATGGGAGGTCAGGATCCCCACCCAGATACATACACACATACATACACAAACAAGCACACACACATACACAAACACACACACATACATACACGAGCACACACATATACATACACAAACACACATACCAGAGATACCCTTTGCTAAACATTTTTTTAAAGCCTAAAAGTTTTTTCTCATAAAGACCAAATACAATGCAAAAATATTGAATGAAAAGCTTATCTTGATCAAGCGGCATCACCCTTAAAACATAGAAAAGAATAGATATCTTTCTAGCTTCCCCTTGACCATTGCCTGTCAACGACCAATAATTTCATCCTTTAAAATAAACAACTAACCTACACCAACCAAGGCCAGTTTTCATTCCTGTCACACACACACACACACACACACATACACACACACACACAAATGATAGATTTACACGATTATCATTGAAGGATAAAGCTAATCTTGTGACATATATATTCCTCTCTAAACTGTTGATAAAGATGATGTGACTACAAAGAGAGAAAAAAAAAGAAAAAGAGAGAGAGAGGATTGTGCAGTAAACAACTTTATAAATATGTCTGTTCACAAACAGTCATTCAGAAGCATTTTCATTTCAACAAATATATATTTTTCTAATGTTCCAGGAATGGCCATTAATTAGGAAAAATGACAAGATCTTGTAAGAGACATCTGGGGAAGTGAGAGGGGAAAACAAGGCTTGCCCCTGAACAATAGATCACCAATACCTCAGATTCAAGGGCACTGTGTCATATTTCTCAATAGCTCCAACTAAAATCAATTATATTATCAATCATAACGAATACACGTGACTTTTACTGAAATCTTATCAAAAGGGAGATAAATTCAAATTTTTATCATCAAAACTTATCTGAATAAACAATCCACGAGGAACTCTTGACCTCATTTAAATGAGTCTTTGGATTGACAAACATAAAACACACACACACACACACACACACACAAACAGACAGTTAGTTGGTTTCTGCGCCAAATAACTATATGCATTTGTGTTTTATCACACTTTTACCCCCCCCCCCCCCCCCCCCCCATGAAATTCTGCTGACCTTTTCTTCAAAATAGATGCAAGAAGATGCTGGCCAGAACTGAGATAAGATCAGATAACTCCAATCTTGGTCACCCTGTACTTGCAGCACACTTTTGCCAGAAGTCAAAGATCTAAAAAAAATAAAACAAATTTTAAAACAAATTATATTGAGAAAAATATTCAAAAGAGTGAAATCATGCACCTGTTTTTATAAAGTCTATTAAGAGTTGTGAAGTATTGCTTTAAATAATCATAACCAAGGAATGGAGGCACGAACTGAAAGATTTACCATATAGCCAAATATCTTTCCTGCAAATTTAGGAATAAATTAATCTAAATATTAAATGGTAAAATTATCAATGCCACAGATGAAATGAAAAAAGATTCAAGACCAACAAATAAGAGAAATGGGTCGTATCCAAAATGTGAATTTCTTACAATAATGGTATAAATTAAGGGACAATTTTTGGTTATTTAAAAAAAAAAAAAAAGGAAAATCAAATTTGAAGAACTATATTAAATCAGAGGAATTTACTTGCAAAGTGTTGGATAAGAGTTCACAGCTTCAAAACAGAAAAAAAAAAAAAAATAAAAAAAAAAAAAAAAAAAAAAAAAAAAAAAAAAAATATATATATATATATATATATATATATATATATATATATATATATATATATATATATATATATATATATATATATATAAGAGAGAGAGAGAGAGAGAGAGAGAGAGAGAGAGAGAGTATATATATATATTATATATATAGATATATATATATATATATATATATAGATATATATATATATATATATATATATATATTATATATATATATATATATATATATATATATATATATATATATATAAAGATACGTTTAAAAGCTGAATTCTTTGTCAAAGAAATATTTGGATCAGAATGCTCTATGTAAGGTTCTGTGTGCCATTTTTTTCTAGCTTTTATTCATTTTCATTCAATATACGTTCATTCTCCACTACTTCAAGCACCTATGTATATATTTAAATTACCCGCAAATGCCAATACAGAGCAACACACAAACAGATGCAAATTTCATGATTGATTCTTTGGAACCTGTGGAAGAACATATTATAGTTACTGTAAAATATATAATGCAATTTGATCTGATTAGAAAATACTAAAAGATTATTCCTGCAACATTCCACCTTTCTCTTTTTACACTCTCCTTTCTTCCTCCTCGCTCACTCAGATTTCCTATTCTTACATGAATGGTTTTAGCATTGTAATATAATTGTTCAAGAATTTTATCATTTAAGGTATTATTGTTGGGTAACGGACTGACATTATTTATGGTAACGGACCAACAGTAACAGACAGACTAATTTTATTTTTATTCAAAGATATTATACAAGAGTTGTATTTGAAGTCTCAAGAATAATGTCCACTCCAATGTGTTTCAACTGATCAGGCAGCCATTTTATAAACATTTGGGTCATAAAATTTCAAACACTGGTCTTCAACATCAAGCCTGCTATTTTCAAAAGGTAAGTTGAATATTTTAGCGCACATGAAACTTTTGGTCACTAGAAGATTTTTGCTATGTTTGAAATGAGGGAAAAACACTGTTTATTGTTCTAGATCCTTATGACAATGGATCCAGTAGTAGTCTTCTGTTAAAGGGAAGAAGCCCTGGGAGAAAAAAAAAAAAGAAATCAAACATCTAAATTAATGTGAAAAACTTTTTTTTTAGTCACTGAGGTTTTAAATGTAGTGGGTCAGCAAGCTGTTTAGCTGTGTATAATGTCAATATTTTAGTTGTTACAAAGTAATATGATACAAGTTAGAAATGAGTTTTATTTTCTTAGTTTCGCTGTATTATTTTTAAGAAAACATTATTTGCTTTTTATCATGATTTGACTTTCATAGCTTATGATGTAATTTGGCTCAATTTTCTTTATTCACAGGTTCAAGATGCCAACTCTATTCATGGTTTAAAAGCAGAGGAATTATCAAGAAAGACATTGTTTAGGAAAAAGATAGGCAACAAAAGCAGGAGTCTCAAAGAAAACTTGAAAGTGATTGTAAAGGACGTTTAAAAGAAATAACGGGAATTTTCAAGCAAAATGGAAAAAAAAAAGAGAAAAGTTGATCAATCTACAACTCAAAAGAAAGTGAACCAAGCACGCCTAAATCCACATCTGCCTCATATTTCAGCACAAGACAGGACTTAGGGAAGGAAAGTAAAATACGGAATTCAACTTTGAGTGTCTACAGTCCTCTAAGATTTAAAAAAAAAAATTAAACGATGCCTGTACTGCTAAGGGCATCCATCAACCAATGGTTTTTAGAATATTTTAATTATAGAAATGGGCTTTCAAGACGAAGTAATTAATTTTATTGAAAAGGATTAATCTTGGCGAGCACCAAGGGAAAAAGATTTCATAATTGTGAGAGATGAAAAAAGAGAAAGGACGAAAATTCAAAAAAGTTTCCTGAAAAAAAGGCTGTTGATTGTTAGTGAATGTCATTCAGGAATCAAAATTGGCTTTAACTTATTTTGTTCCCTCAGAACCTCAGAATGTACTTCTAAGAGAAATCCCACAATCTGCATAGGAAAATTGTAACAATCAAGGATAAAATGGTCCAAATGAAATTTTTGAAGACCTTTCTCAGATCTTATAACTCGCTTTCTGGTCAAGAGCAGATGAGGAAGAGATTGACTACCAATACATTTTCTATTTTGCCTTGACGGTCATGACCTATTGACAATTCCTAAGCTTGAGGAACCAAGAAAAAATAAGTTCCCGTTTGACTTTGACAGAATAGATTTCAACTATACAAATCATGATTTCATTATTTAATTTTTTAAAAAGCAAAGTTGGGATTGAGGTAATCAGATGTCACCCATTTAGCTACTCATCATGCCCAATGCAGCATGACATCCATATAAGGAAGAGTATTGGTTCGATCAATCACACTGGGTATTCAGTGTTGCTCATAATGACATAATGTGTGCTTTGCTTTGGATTTTATGTGGTAACCGTTATTCTGAGTAACAAAATTCAGAGGTGTCAGTCCGTTACCGACAATTTTTCAAAGACTGCAGATTCAAATTTTCGACAATCTTTTAAATATTGCTAGTGGGTTGTAGAACAACATCTCGTGGTAACTTTGTTACTGGAGGGTTTAACTTCAGAAAGTTTGATCCATCTACATATGAAATTGAAAAAGATGAATTTTTTTATGTCAGTCCGATACCAACATTATAACGTCAAATAAATTCAAGTTGATAAACATTCATCGTAATCCTTTTGATATATGATAAGGGAGGACATGATACCTGTCCATGGAAAATATAGGCCCATTCAATAAAAACAATGCATTTCAGGGCACGAAATGTATGCATTTTTACTCTGATTGGTCAGTCTGTTAAGTTACCCGTGAAATATCCCAGAAATAATAATGATAATAATAATAATAATAATAATAATAATAATAATAATAATAATAATAATAATAATAATAATAATAATAATAATAATAATAATAATAATAATAATAATAATAATAATGTGGACCCAATCAACTACTCTCATCTCATCTCATTGTAATAGGTATCCATATGATATGAAGACGACAGGGGGAAAACGATCAAAGTCACATTTTTCAGCTTTTGAGAAAATCAAAATTAAAGTT
Source organism: Berghia stephanieae (assembly GCF_034508935.2). Classification (NCBI taxonomy): domain Eukaryota; kingdom Metazoa; phylum Mollusca; class Gastropoda; order Nudibranchia; family Aeolidiidae; genus Berghia; species Berghia stephanieae. The sequence goes on along the minus strand of NC_088360.1, from coordinate 142,240,106 downwards.
TGGAAACCCATTGAAAAACGCCACATGATAATATGAATGGAACTGAATGTGAATTACTAAATGTATATATTTTGACAAGTCATATGCATATAAAAAACAAGATCTTGGTTGATTTTAATACCGAATTATTGTGATATTAGAACAGTAGTCAGTAAGTGTCTTTCGGACTTTGATCGATTTTCCCCTGTGGCCTTCATATATATGTAAATCTGACTATTAAAATTCGCTGTGATTATCCCCAGACACCTGTCTGGGGATAATAAAAATTTGTTATCCCCAGACACCTGTCTGGGGATAACAAATTTTTATTATCCCCAGACGCATATTTGAAACTCCGCTCTTTTAAACAATTATCCACATTCCAGAATATGGCAAGTTTCCAGATGCACATAGAAATAAGGAAAGTTAATAAAATATCTATAAAAACATAAAATTAACCAACATTAAAATCAGTTGTTCCTACATATACACAATATGCGTCAACTTCGAAGTGGGTGTCATGGCCGAATGGTTTAGTCGTCTGCCCTGGAAGTTTGACCATAATCGACGTTGTGGGGTCGAATCCTGTTAACGTTACTTTTTTTTTTTTTTTTTTTTTTTTTAAAATTCCGTCTTCTTTTTACAGAACGTTGAAAGGGATAAATGTCCCATCCATCCTCCCCCCACCTCTTTTTTTTTATTATTAAACTCTCTCTCTCTCTCTCTCTCTCTCTCTCTCTCTCTCTCTCTCTCTCTCTCTCTCTCTCTCTTTGTTTTTTTTTTCTAATTTCTAGCAAATATATTCGCCCCCACTCCGATCTCATATAGTGTCTAAAAAGAATAAATAATTAAAAAGCAAACAAACAGAAATATTCAGAGAGCGACCAAATGGTCAGATAGTAAAAACAATAATTGTCTTAAGAATAAAAACAATTTAAGAAATTCATGCTCTGAAACGGAACATTTACATAAGGTTTAGCAAACAAAAAACTCTAAGGTTTAGGTCAAAATAGAAAAAGAAAAAAGAAAAAGAGAGATTTCCCTCGGAGCAGGGAATAGTGTTAACAATAATAATAATAATAATAATAATAATAATAATAATAATAATAATAATAATAATAATTATAATAATAATAATAATAATAATAATAATAATAATAATAATAATAATAATAATAGTATGATAATAAGAGTATTAATAATAAAAATAATACTATTATTGATAATAATATAATAATGATTATGATGGTAATAGTAATAATAATAACAAATATTACAATTATTATTATTATTATTATTATTATTATTATTATTATTATTATTATTATTATTATTATTATTATCATTGACCAAAACAAAAAAAAACAATAATAGATCTAGAGCAAATTAAATAATGAAATAATATTATCGGAGAAATAAAAAATTCAACTGATTAAAAAAAACCTCTTGCTCGGAACTCGGAACAAAAGTGAAAACAATGAAAATCAATTGGGAAGAAAGAAAGAAAAGGGAAAAAAAAAAAAAAAAAAAAATGAGTGGGGGGGGGGGGGGGGGGGGGGGGGGGGGGGGGGCGCGGTCGCGTCTGGGTCGAATCTGTGCAGCTAAAAGGAGTAAAATGAAAGGTGGCCTTACCCACTGAGCTGCCTATCCATACCGCTATCGGAATATTTTAAATTCATATATGAGCTAAACAAATTTCCCCCATTTTTGCTTCCTTGTTTTGGTAGTTATTTTCATCTCTGATTCGAATAAAAATATGTTGTTGGATCTAGTTTTGTGGACGTGTGATACTAAATTGTATTGTCTTGTGCGAAGCAGACAGGAAAATAACAGGTGTGGGTTTTGGGTTTTGGGGCGGACAACACCATGGCCTAGGAATTCGTCCGCGACATAAAAATTATTCCCGTCGTCCCCAAAATTGTGGCCAGAATGAGCAAATTATAGAAACAAGAGATGATCAATAAAGTTAACAGGTAGGTTGGTAATGAAAATTTAAATGGTTGGTGGACTATGAACAGATTTGATGATTAACAACTTTCTTCCTGGTTGAAAATAAAAAGTCGAATTGCCAGTTTGACGTTTTCAGATCAAAGTAACAAAAGAAATTTCATTGATCCATTTGCTTTAAAATATTTTTTTTTAAAGAGCTGGATTTGACATTTGATCACTATTTACTTTCATCTTGTGTTAAATATCACTTGATATATTAACTGTTTTGGGACACAACCACTAGTATTTTTTCCAGAATATTTGGTATTTTTCACGCCTAGTTTGGCATTTTGCATAAAATGTTTCTGCCCACTTGCTAAATGCGTCTGGGGATAGTATCCTCAGACAGGTGTCTGGGGATAACAAAAATTGGTTATCCCCAGACACCTGTCTGGGGATAACGAATTTTTATTATCCCCAGACAGGCGTCTGGGAATAATGACAGCCATTAAAATTAACTATGACTGACTATGACTATGAATGATTTAAATTATAAATGGAATAAATATCTTATTTAATTTATTCTATGTGTATCCATGCTTGCACCAAATCGTCTTCGATTCACAGCAACAATTCTGATTAACACCCAAAAAAATCACACACACAAAAAAGACACTCTGATTAACACCAAAAAATCACACTCACAAACAAAAAGACACAAGTCAAGTAGTCAAGTCACAAGGTCTCCGTCTGATGATGGAGTACTTTCTATTATCGGTGGATTTGTAGGCTAACTGTTAACGAGCTAACACCTAGGAACCTAGATCATGTGGTAGGTTTTCCAAAGAGAAGTGTGTATTACTTCCATACACAATAAGAAAAAAACCCAAAGTCCGATCTTACTTTTATCTATTCATCTAGCAAGTGAAATAGAAACTGTAAACATTTGTTTATAAATAGAACTGAAATTCCAATTGGCGAGAATGACGTTGATAAGGACAGTAGGACTGATGAAGAGTAGGTTGTAGGCAGCAAAACTGTTGGAGCCAATTATAATTATTATATTACTGTTCCTTTTTGCGCATTTTATAGTAAAGTTTAACCCAATAAAATTCCATAACTATTTCTATGTGATTTAACCTAAGAAATGGATGAGTGTTGTTTTTTGTTAATAGTTTTGTTTAGCTATCCAGCTACAAGTACTTCGGTATTTCTTAGATTTGGCTAGTGCGTGGAATATCGTATGAGAGCACGGAAAGAAACGAGTTTCAACGAGACCTTTGACGCTGAATGTGGGTCATTGAGAGATGGTTGAAATGGTCAAGTTGTGAAATTTTATTTCAGAATTTGACCATTTCAGGGGTGTGGTTCACTTGATTGTGGACGATGGCACAAAAATTGAAGTTGAATAGCCCCGTTGGGGCCGATCCTCTAGTATTGAAATGGCCCGTTGCGACATCGGTAAGTAAAAAACATTAGCACATACAGTCTCGGAACGCATGTCATGTACACCAATCCAATTCATCTTTTGTCATAAAACCAAGACCTAGATTCTTTTGTCATTGTCCTTTATTCACAATTTTAGAAGGCCGCCAAATGCACTTTTAAGTAAAAAGCATTTAAATCCGTTTGTACTGTCCATTATTAATTAACATTAGACAGGTCTTCTTAAATATGCACTGAATAATTTTAACAAAAACTAGGGCCTAGTCTAGGCTAGGTCGAGACGTCTAAGTCTAGACTACCAGCCAAACCAGGGCCAGTGGCAGAGGGTTCATGCATTCTTTATTCAGAGATAATTATAAGATAAAATTCAAAATCAACAAATGGATAGAGACACAGATGAATGATTAATGGGGCTCTTTGCTAAGTACCAAGGAGAATACGCGGTATATGGGCCTTATTTCTCCTCCTGTACCAGCCAGGGCCATCTCAATCTCACTTTAGGCAGTTTAGTTTAGTGAGCAACAGCAGTGGCAGTCAAATTGTGACCCAACTCGCCTGTCCCGTAGGAAAGTTGTGACTGGAAATTGCCGTTCGCGTTTTGGGGGGTTCAATTAAAGATGCATAACTTCGTTATAAAGAGGAATATCGCAGATACCGATACAGTACAGTGCACTCTGGATGCGTCGACGTTGCCTAAGTCAATTTTTACCCAAGTCGATTTTTTTTCTTGGTCCCTCCCCCTTCTTTCTATATAACATTAGTTTTAAAAAAATAAAAAAAAACGCCACATAGTAGATGTCGCTTAAGTCTATGTTCTCATCACTCATGACGACAATAAAATCACAAATAAACAAGTATCTCCATTGGTTAAAAAAGCTACCAATAAGAATTTTCTGTTGTTAAGAATATCCGCGAACGATTGGCGCACATCGATGTGATGTAGGTACTTTGCCTGACGTCTGTGTTCAATGTACATAAGCAGTATCGAGTAACTTTGATTTCTCCATCTCAAATTTTACATTGTCGCAAGTTCAAGTTCAAGATTATTTTTTTTGTTCTAATTCTAATCCCATGTAATGGCCCTCTTAATTAGTATCAATTTTATCAAGAATTCAAGTCAAGTCTACAACTACTATGGCAAACCTATCGCGGAAAAGGAAGATTCAGCTGATCGATGCATTTGACAAGTCTGGCATGCGACAGAAAATCATTGCAGAAGAAATTGGCATACCAGCCATTTCTGTCTCGACAATTTACAAGAAGCATGGCCTTGACCTAGAGGCTCCTACCCTTCCGCTTTTCGCGGAATAATTTCACTTAATTGGTATACATTCCACATTCAAGCCAAAAATTCCGCTTTTCACCTTTCCAATCAAGGAAAAAAATTTTTTTTTAATCTCTAATAAAAAAAAAGGTGAGCAATGACTTATTTCGTCAGCATCTCCTATTACTATGATCAATCAACACACATTTTGTGTGTCTGATTAGTCCCTTCAAAGTGTGTTCGGCTGATGTGGGATATTATTATATTTTGGGAGGGGGATTGACAGAAGTATTATTATTATTATGTTGACGCCAATATATGAGGTCAATGACCTAGGTAATATTAATATTATATGTTGGCTCCAATCTGTAATATTATTGCTTATGGTCAGCTTTTTTCCCCAATTTAATTTTAGCACTGTGTGTATGTGTGCTGGCACGTGGTGTGTGTTGAATGGGGGGGGGGGGGGGGGTCCTGACAAGGTAAAATCCATCCATTCAATGCTTTGCTCTGAGACTGCCAGAACCTGTGTGTCCTCTATTATTATTTGACCCCCCTTTTTAGTCTTTACACAACCTGCACATTTTTACACATATTATATTTTATCATTTGAGTACTTTTGGATTGTCTATTACATTTTCTGTTGCAAAGCATGTCATAGTCAATAACAGTAAGTTGATTCCGCTTTTTGATCTCAAATTCAGCTTTTCATGTATTCTGATTCCTCTTTGGGGCTATTGGGGATAAGAAAGAGCCTCTGATGACCACTACCAGGATCTCTACTTCTATGGTCAATTCAACACGACCAAGCAACGTCAGCGAAAAGCACGACGTGAAGGGCCTTACTTATTCTAGATTGACTTGTCTTGTTCACATGCATTTTTGCTCAATTTGACAATCCAGTTAAGTCGATTTTTTCCACTGTTCCCCTGGGCATCGTCTTATCTGGAGTCTACTGTATTTTGGTATCATTATTTTCGTCTTTCAATTTCCTTTTAGGCCCCTTCCCTTTAAATGGTGCCAATTAAGGAAAAATCCATTACTATCTAGACTGGAGTGGAGTTGGAGACTATACTAGACGTCTAAGTCTATATGGTAGAGCTGGGGATGTCCCACTCGATCACTCAATCGAATCTGGCCAAATTTGAAATGTTTTTGCCTTAACTTGAGACAAAGAAAATTTGCTAAAGTAGACTGGCAGATGCATTTAGAATTTTTCCCTTTTGTATTGTTTTTGTTGTTAAATAAGGGAGTGGCTATTCTCATCCTGAGTGAGAATAGAGGTAAGTGGCGCCTTCTCGCTATTCTCACCCCAGTATTAACCAATAGGTAGGGTTAGCCTAGACGCTGCCCCTCCACGCTGTTCTGACCCCTGTATTAAGTATTAACCAACAGGTAGTGTTAGCCTGGCCGATACCCCATCTCGATATTCTCACCCAGCCCAATCATCATCATCTCTCTCGTGACTGCTTTTACCTTTAGTGGTACTGGACGTAAGGAGGGTGAACATACATGTCATGTATTTAGAATTTAGACTGGATGGGCTTGAGATATGGGAATCGTGTTGGAAATCTGTATACGGGAGTTGATATCATCATCTTCTATCTCTCTCTCTTTTCTCTCTCTCTCTCTCTCTCTCTCTCTCTCTCTCTCTCTCTCTCTCTCTCTCTCTCTCTCTCTCTCTCTCTCTCTTCTCTCTCTCTCTCTCTTGTGATTGCTTTTAGTGGTACTGGATGTAAGGAGGGTGAACATGCTCAACGAACACCTTGCTTTCAGCTAACAGAGACAACCCCCCCCCCTTTCATTTTTTATTTTTTTATTTGTGCCTTCATTAACTTAAGTAAAGTACCTCTTATCGAACCTTCTAAGCTCAGAGCCAACCTCAGATTCAATTAACCAGTAGTATAGGCAAACTCATATATTTTTTAAATTGTTCCTATTTTCTACTGAGACATGCAGTAGTTGAATTTTTAAAAAACATACATCTGCTGTCAGCGTCAATTGGGGTGACTTTTTGGAATGGAATTTCCGATGTCCCTGATTTCAATTTGAAAAAGTTGGCAGGTTTGTGATGTGTTGCAAATTCAGAAGAATAATTTTCATATTCATTGTGTACATTAATCATTATTTAACATCTGAATTTATTTCACATCATAATCATAATTTTTCCCTGTTTCTAACTGCAAACCTACCTATTTTGACCATTAGAGAAAGATAATGAATGCGACTGAGCAATGCCTCACAATAGCTCATAATTTACTATTTCCAAGTGAATTAAGAGCTTTCTTTCTGTCTTTTTCAAGTATGAGGTATTTTTTTTACTACAACTTTATGTATTCTTTTGTTTCAGGAAGGAAAAGAAGGTCCAGAAGAAGTTTTGGAAACAATTAGGTGAGCAATGATCATGATCCAAACATTTTTTGTTGTTGAATTCAATCAAGCGTCGGGTATTAGTATAATATACTGTTACAGTTACGGACATTGAGGATATTGTCTTTTCAATTTTCTCTAACAGCCAGCTCTCTTCAAGAAATCCAACTGTCATCCGTTCATCTGACACCCACTTATTGTTGAGAATTATCATTTATGACACATGTCATTCTTTGTCTTCCTAAATACTTGTATTACATTGGGTTTTATTGGTGGGGGGGGGGTTGTTTTTTTTTTTTCTTTCATATGTTATGTAAATGTGACACCCTACACTCTCCCTGTATTATAATTATCTCATCACTCCTCACAATTACGATGTCAACTCTCTCGGGCATCGTTTAGCATTGAATTTATATTTTCCTTAGGACTGCAAGGTGGTTTGGAATTTACTGATCATGAGAATTCTTTCTCAGAGCTGGGATAGATGGTGTATATCCCGATATGGTGACGCATCTGGGCCCCAGGGCACGGGCCTGGCTAGCAGAGGCAATGTCTGACATCCTTGCAAACGGAAAGCTTCCACAAGTGTGGAAGCATGCGAAGATAGTTGCCATCCTGAAGCCAGGGAAGCCGGCGAAGGAGGCAGACAGTTACAGACCCATATCGCTGCTGAGCTGTCTTTACAAACTGTTGGAGCGTGTTCTATTAAACCGATGGGGGCCGGTCCTAGACGCTGCCCTGCCACCTGAGCAGGCAGGCTTCAGGGAAGGGAGGTGCACCACGGAGCAGGTCATTGCCCTTACAGAGCATATTGAGCACGGGTTCGAGAGAAAACAGCAAACAGGCGCTGTGTTTATAGACCTATCAGCGGCGTACGATACGGTCTGGTGCGACGGGTTAATGCTCAAACTTGCAAAAATCATAAGGTGCAAAAAGACCTTGAAGTTGTTCTCTTCGATCTTAGGGGAAAGGCAATTCCACGTCGCGCTGGGAGACGCCACGAGCAAAGTTAGGAAATTGAAGAATGGGGTCCCTCAGGGGTCGGTACTTGCGCCAATGTTGTTTAACGTTTAATTAGCGATATGCCGAACACTTCCTCCCTGAGGCTGGGATACGCAGACGACTGGGCACTCGTTACTCAGAGTAAAGTGTGGACCCGTCTCGAGAGCGTACTCAGCGAGGACGTCACCAGACTCAAATCCTACTTTGACAAGTGGTACCTGAAGATGAACACTTCAAAAACCGTGGCCACTGCATTTCACTTATGCAGTGGTTGGCACACCCGTAAACTGAATGTCCTAGTCGGGGACCAGCCACTCCCATATGAGCCGCGTCCAAAATACCTAGGGGTGACGCTGGATCGCAGCCTTACCTATCGGGTTCATCTCGAAGGGGTTGCCCGGAAGATAGAGAAGCGGAATAGTCTTCTGAGGAAGCTGGCGGGATCGACTTGGGGCGCTAGCCAAGCGCTCCTGAGAACATCCGCCCTGGCACTATGCTATTCCACGCGGAGTATTGCGCTCCAGTGTGGGGTAGAAGCAGAAACGTTGAGAAGGTGGATGTAAAACTTCGCAAGTCGATGCACATAGTGTCGGGAACGCTAGCAACAACCCCTAGAGAATGGGGCCCGGTGATGGCAGCGATCCAGCCCCCCGATGTCCGGAGGGAGACCATTACGGGAAACTGGCTGAGTAAGATCAAAGAGAGAGGGAATGGGGATACCCCTCTCATGCGCATAATGAACGGTGCCCCGTTTCGAGCCGAAATAAGTCCCGGCAACCCTTGTACGCAGAATCCCTGACTACGGACAGAGCTGCACATACGAGATGGAAGTCGGTTTGGACGAATTCAATCCCTCGTGGGGGCGGGGACCTACACTCCTCTAAGCTTGGTGAGAAGTTGCCAGGCTTTGATACCAGTAAGAGGAGACACTGGGTAGCTGCGAATCGGCTTCGGTCGAGGAGCTGCCTAACGGCCGGTGCGTTACATCAGTGGGGTCTAACTTCCTGTCCTTTATGTCCACGCTGTGGGCAAGAACCCGAAACGGCAGAGCATCTAGTCGAAAGGTGTGTTGTGACGATGCTACCGGGCGGGTTCGCGACGGTGCACGAATGCGGACCGGACTTTGCTGATTGGGTCGATCGTCATAACATAATAGTGTGAACCATAAGAAGCTGCTGCCTTGACTTAGCTTGTCGTTCTCATGCTGCCTCAATCAGGAGTCAGCCATTTTGTGACGGAAATGCAAATATAGCCTCGGCACTGAAAGAGTTAATCAACATGGATAAAGTATATTTTAATCTTTTGCTAATGCTTGGCTGTTGGTCAGAGATATTGTATTGTTTTCTTCCTTGGTGGCTCAGTGGTAGGGAGTCTCATCTTGTCACTTGATGAGTTGGCAGCAGATATTGTGGAAAATTCTGGTTCCAACATTGTGTCCTTGGGTGGGGTACTTTAATGACAAAATCCCGATCAACACAAGTGCAATTGAGTACATAGTTACAGGCAGAGTCGGTACTATATATTAGTTTAAAAAAGGACATCTAAGAAGCAATTGATGCTGCATGAAATGGGAAGATGGTACCATTTGCAAAGTTGCCTATTTTCCGTATATTTACAGAATTCAGTATGTTATAAACCCTCCATATATTTTCCAATCGGCTGCTACATAGAAAAAGGTACGTATATAATGTCTTTTTACTGGAGTTCCGGATTCAGAAAGGGGTCGGTTGTGTGTTTGTATAAAAGTTCATTGAATGTTTGCCTCCTGAATTGGTAACCCTGCATATGTCCCGCTGCTGGGAATAAATGAAACATTGACAGGTGTATTTAGCATAGTTAATCCCTGGAAATATTTTATATAACTGTTTATTTTGTTTGTTGTTCTATATTGGTTTATTTGCTTTTCTATACTACAGACTTGTTTGTGAAGATTTTCCTGACCTAAAAGTTCCCCTGGAAACTCGAATTCTAATTGATGGAGAAAATATAGCTGAGTAAGTATTTATAGATTTTTTAATGGAATATTCTTACATCTATTTTCACAAATAAGATATTTTTTTGTCAATGAATCAGTGTCTTGTGATACTTTATAAACAGGCTTGACTCAAGATTCACATCACTTTTCTAATTCTTTGCGAGGGTCTGAAGGTCTGCAAGATCTTCTTCTAACTGTAGCTCTTGTGGTTCTCGAGGCGCTTCAAACCTCGGTTTAATAAATGTGTAAATGTTTGTTGTTGATCTGCCTTGATATTTGTTTTGACCTGATTGTGTGAAGTATGTTTTCATGGCTTTGTTTGCTGGCATATATTATTATTATTATTATTATTATTATTATTATTATTATTATTATTATTATTATTATTATTATTATTATTATTGTCATCCTTGTAGTGTAGATTTCTTGGTAAAACAGGTTGACAAATATGTGTTTTTGAATCCATCTCAGCGGGTGGTTGGATGGGAGCATCACCCTTGAATCATATACCTATGATGTTCGCATGGGTGTACGATCCGATAGTGGTGTCGTTTCTTCTTCTCTTTACTAGCCTATCCTGCTTCTTTGGTTTGTGATTGTATTTTTGACAGGGGATATTTTTTTTTCTGTAAATCTTCTGCCTGTTTGTTCTTGGTTATTTATAATTTAGCTTATGATATCTTTAGGTTATGATTTTGATTTACATTTGTACTATTTTTGTTAGATTGCTTGTTTTTTTGTTTCAGCGGTCTCTCATATAACCTCAATTGTGTTGGAAGCGACCTAAAGCAACAAACAAACAAACAAACAAATAATCGATCTCAGAATTAAATGGGTTTTTTTAATTGAAGCAATGTGTGGTCTCTATGCATGCTCAATATGCATGGGAGTCAGATATGCATCAATTTGGTGGAATGTAAATAGTTTGTTAGTTAGCTTTGTTTTCAGTCAACCAATTGGTTGTAAAGATATGAGCATTATTTTCACTTTCAGCCTTATCTTATCTTTATTTTTTTGTTCACAGTTATGATTATGAGGAGACGAAAGGTCTGGTAGATAGATATAATAAAGCCATTGACAACATCAGGCAGCTGGTATGTTCCATTCTTTATTCAATTCTTTTTACTTTTATTAACTGGTTAAACCACTGGTACTCTTTTTATGTTTATTATTTTGGGCTTACTTGTATAAATTTTCACAAAGATTTGTTTTAAAATTTATTTATGCAATTTTACTCAATGAAGCATCTGTGGTATCAAAGTAACAGAAATTAAATGGAAATTGGATGCTGTATAAAGGAGTGCTTAGAGGAACAAATGAAAGGTTTTTGTTTTAGAAAAATATTGGAAGAGGCTTGATTTTTCAAATCAAAAGCAGAAAAGGAAAAATAGAATCTTATTTGATTCTCTGGAGTCATAATTTTTCATTCTGTTACATTATGACGATGAATTTGGTTGATTTAAAAAAGTACTTTACATTTACATTGCGGGCAACAATACCTCTTGTTCTGAATTAAGTTCTTATTTACACAATGCAAGATACTATTGAGAGAAGAAATAAAATAGCCAACGTGTACTTTTTTTCATAGAGAAATAAATGATAAAAAAACCTATAATTGAATGTGTGGCATGATTTCTCATTTTTGTTGTTTTACAGATAAAGGGCTCTCCACGTCAGCGGGCAATCAGCTCACGTGCTTCCATGAAACAGCTGAAACATGTTTTACAGATGTGTTACAATCATTCTGTGAAAGATCCAGAAAAATTGAATCACTACGAGCCATTTTCACCAGAGGTATGAAATGATTTGGCATGTCATTGTCGTTTGTTTGGTCACACTCATTAAAGAACATTTATGGAGCTTGTTAAAATGCTTGATTGCATGTTCTCTATGAGATTTGAGTGCATAGAATTTTGAGAAACGTGTTTACTTTTTGTTTGCATACTTCTTTAGGTTAATTTGTCATGCCTTCTCAAGCGGCTATGTGGTCTTGTGGTATGACACTCACTTTAGGGTCGGAATAGCCTGGGTTCGAGCCTCGCTCGGCGCACAGTTGAGTCCTTGGAAAAGCCTTTTACTCACATTCTCTCACTGTACTCAGGTGTAAAATGAGTACCAGGCCGTTAACTGCGTTGTTCAGACCGGAGAGAAAAAATGTAATTTCGTCTAACAGGCATCATGTCCCATCCTACATGTTGCTGTTGGCCTGTGGCCCCTTGTAAAGCGCTTTGGGATTTCAAGTGGATATTGCGCTATATAAAAATTCTCTTTATGATGATGTCAATAATTGTTTGTTTTTACTTTAAGTAAGGGCACTTGGAAGTTAATTGTTTTGGTTCACTTAGCACATACTTTTATCGTCAATATCAACATATTTTTTTTTTTTCAAAGATCAAGTCTTTTTGGGTTGTTTTTTTTTTTGTTTTTTTTTTTTTTAATGTGGTGAATAATTGTTTTTGATTGTATCCATAGGTTTATGGAGAAACGTCATTTGAGTTGGTTGAGCAAATGGTAAAGTCTGTGGAATTTACGGAATCCGACTATTTTATTGATCTTGGCAGTGGTGAGTATGGTTTGTCTTGTATTATCGTAAAATGAGTAAAGTTTGTGCATTTTACTATTTACATGGTGTAAAGGTGATGTTAAGGTCTCTTCTTTGTTATTTTTAATTGTGCCTGGTTACCATTAGTATAGCTTTCTATTCATATTTGAATGTTCCTGTTTCCTTTATGTATCATATTTTTTATTCATAAAATGTAACATTCTATTTCATTTTTAATAAATTCTCTGATGTAATTCCATCATGTTATGATATAAAAAGAACATATTTTTTTACTCATTCTGTGGTTTACTCAAGGCGTTGGTCAAGTGGTTCTTCAAGTTGCAGCAGCTACAAAATGCAAGTTTTGCTATGGGGTTGAGAAAGCAGATTGGCCAGCCAAGTATGCTGTGGTAAGGAGTTGATTTTAGTTTCGATTTTTTTTACCCCCTCTCATAATTATTCAACTGGTTCTAATGGATATGCATTTCCCTCATGGAGATGAGAGGCAAGCTTATTATTATTATTATTATTATACCAATTCCCATTTATGTACCCGGGTGGGGTGCCTGACCTTCCATGGTGGGCAAAGGGGCCCTTGCTGTGTCTTCTATCCCCCTATATTTGTTTTCCAATATGCTTTCTTTCTTTGTCTTGGAATGAGATTACTTGGTTTTGTCCTGGCCCTGACTGGGAGGGTAAACAGTCAAATGTATGGTTAGTTTTGGGAAGTGATAATTTTTGTCTTGTAAATCATCTCTCTGCTGTGCACTGTATTATGTTTTGATTACAAATGATATATAATTTGTAAACATTTGAGTGTATTCCTCTTAGTGGGGAGCTGTGCTTGTGTCTGGATGAGACTTTTAGGTGATCTCAAACAAAGGACTTTGATGATGTGCTCTTGGATTCTACATCTGTTTCCTATTTGAACCAAGTCCCCTTTGTCTTACCTTTTCTTGGGTGCTTTAATTGTAATTCCAGAACTTTTTACTTTCCCAGTTTCTTCCTTTTTACTGCCGCTGATATGGTCTAAATGTGTTGCAAGCGCCGTAAAACCCTTAAAAACAAACAAAACAAACATTTAGGTACAATGAGAGTTTATAGCTAGTATTTGCCTATATGGGTATATGCCTATCTTGTGTGTATATGTATGTGAGAGAGAGAGAATGTCTTTGTCCATGTAATTGATTTAGAAATGCAGGGGAACATAACATAAATTGCCATTTCTGGACAATACAGATTGTATAATAATAAAATTATTATTATTACTGTTGTTGTTATTAGTATATGCCGCAACAGTCACTTAAGATGCAAAACATTTCCACAGCAAGACCTTTTATACAATGTGATTATAATAAGAGTCCAGGGTGATATTTTTTTCTAACCTAATGAATATATTTCTTATTTGAAAATGGAGGATGTGTTTCATTGGGGTAGTTTTTGTTGTTTTTTTTTCTTTTTTTTTTCTACATTATATCTGATGTCAATTTTCTAATTTGTATTAGCCATTCATTTTTAAAATCATTTTTGCAGGGAATGGAGAGAGAATTTAAACGCTGGATGGCCTGGTATGGTAAAGAATACCAAGATTATTTGGTAAGTCCTTAATGTTAGGTTTCTTATACAATAATTTATCCATACAGATCTGCCACTTAGAATGGATGAAATGCAAACTTATTGATGGTGAGAAAGCGCAAATCATATGGTCAGACAGAAAGCATGTATGCTCTCTCTTCCCCAAGCTGATTTTTTCTATTAGAAGTTTAAATACAGTTTCTTAAAACGATTAGACCTGTAAATTCTCAGTCAATTAACTGAAATCAGTCAATTTGTCAAATTCAAATATTTAAAAAAGGAAAGAAATAAAAAAAAGAAAGAATTCACAAATCGTAGTCGAATGACCGTAAAATAATTAGGAGTGTTCCACAGCGCTACGCATAGCTCATGGGGACCGTTTATATTAACGATGTATATATTGCCAAGACAAAGCGACACTTTTTATAAAAGGCGTGTCTGAACACTTCCCTGGGTATTTTCACACATCCTTCGTTAAATTATTTTTTCACTTTCCAATCCGTCGTGATCCCAACTGTAGCCAATTTTAACTGAGCCACCGAGCGATAAATTTCACTGTTTCATCTAAGCCAAAATTGACCACAATTACCCTTCGAGTCTCAAAACTATGATAAAGTAAATTGCGAATGCCGCAAGTCCGTTATGTAGACATCTTCAAATCGAAAGGTAGGATAGATTGCTACAAGCACATTTCGATTGCCTCACGTTGTAAACAAACTGGTTGACCGTTTCTTCACTGATTGAGTACCTGATCATAAGGAACAATGGTAAGTAGCCTAATTAATTCCTGTGCAAATCATGACGTTTTCTGGCATTGTTTTGCTCAAGCCCAAGCGAGCTTGCTGTTTTGTGGCGATTTACCTTCATTTCGATTCTTTGAATTTTTCCGCTACGCTGCCGAAGTTTCTTGATAATTCACTTCTACTTAATAATTCAGTATATTGGCCTGAAGTCATATTTATTTAAGTTTTTTTTCTCTGTCATTTACTGATTGAAAATCAAGTTTGCTCATTGCTACATTATTCTAATGTTCTCACAATGGCTGAGCTGTTCGTGGATCGCAATTCAGACTTGTCGAGCATCGATAAAGATGTGAGTCCCGTGAGGAATAAATTCAATTGGTCATGGCTAGAAGTTAAAGATGATAATGGTGATTATTTTTCTATGTCAAAAAAATTCCAGAGGCAGGAATATGACTTTGATGAAGTCATCTTTACCTATATGAATGACATGCTTATTAGCATTCCTTCTACATCAAATTATGGCAGTCATACTTCCAGTAAGAAATAACACCCACTATTTTGATATATTGTATTTATCACTCTCCTCTCCAATGATGCCCTTATTTAAAAAAAAAAAAAATTGAATCTTCAGTTTGTCGAAGAGTTTCAGTCAATTTTTATAGAGCTCATTTACAGGTCTAAACGATGTAATTTGTAAATATATGTAATGACCACCATTTTCTGACTTTAAGATTTTAATTAGCTGTGCATACGAGAACAAGTCTTGTGTTGTTTTTTCCATGGCTCTTCAAAATGCCTACCACCTTCTCCATTTTGTCTCCAACATCTTCGCACAGTTCTCTAAAGCTTTAGTCTATACCTGATGTTATTGTTGGTTTAGTTTTTATTTGTTTTGTATCATAGTTAAGATACAATGTTTGCTTCATTACAGATTGAGAAAGGCGATTTTCTACATTCAAGTGTAAGAGACAAATTGAGCCAAGCAACGTAAGTTTTGAATTCCGATTATTTTGTCATTTAAAACTTCTATTATTCCCTTTAAATGTGTTCAGTGTTTTGTCTATCTCATGAAAATGACCAACTGGTTGGGGATCCTGACCTTAGTGGGCAGGGAGGTACATGCTGTGTCTTCTATCCCCCCATAACCGTTTTCCAATTGTTTCCTGTCATTGTCTTGGAATGAGATGACTTAGTTTTGTCCTGATCCTTGCCGGAGTTCTTTGGCTGGGAGGGAAACAGTCAAATGTATAGTTAGAGTTTTGGGAGATGATATTTTTTGCCTTGTAAATCATCTCTCTGTTATGCATTGTATTATGTTTAGTTTACATATTATATTATATGATTGGTAAACATTTGCGAGTGTATTCCTCTTAGTTGGGACCTGTGCTTTTTAGGTGATTTCAAACTAAGTACTTTGACGGTGTGTTCTTGGAATCTATATCTGTTCCCTATTTGATGAACCAATTCCCCTTTGTCTTACCTTTTCTTTTGTGCTTTAATTGTAATTTTAGCACTTTTTACTATCCCATTTTCTTTCTTTTTACTGGCGCTGATATGACCTTAATGTGTTGCAAGCGCCGTAAAACCCTTAAAAACAAAAACAAACGAAAATGACCAAGGGTCAAAATGTTGTTTGTATTGTTTCGTTGTTACTCTCTGTTTTTTTGTTTTATATTTTTTGACAGGGGGGTGGGGAGATTTTCCTGGTCCTGGCAGGATCTTTAGCCGAGGGGAGGCAGTTAAATGTACTGGTCCTTTAGTTGAGAGATATTTTGTCCCTACTAAGTCATCTCTCTTTTATGGACTGTTATCGTTTTCAGTTTTGAATACACTCAGTAAACATTTGAGTATTTCTTTTATAGTAGCATCCTTAGTTTGTTCTGGGATGGGACTTTAAGATAGTTATTGACAAAATAAGCACATTGATAGATGATTGTTCATGAAATCTTCTGTCTCCTTTCTGAACCGGCCCCTTTTGTCTTGCTTTTTCTCTTCCCCCAGTATCTTCCTTTTTACTGGCATTGAAATAACCTAAAAGTTGTGCAAGCCCCTAAAAACAAACAAAACAATTAATTGCTTTTGAACTCTTCATTCGATCTGACCATTTGAGTTTGTCGTGTGGATGAAATATTGATCTAATTTAACACTTTTCTAAGCAAATGTTTAGCCAATGTATTAAATTGCTTTTCATTTTTTAACTTTTTCCATCTCCCTTTCAGGATTGTCTTTGTGAACAACTTTGCTTTTGGGCCTGTTGTGGACCACGAGGTGAGATTTCTGAAAAATAGAAACCCCAACATGAATTCAAGAGTAACAGAATTCATTTCAATTTGAAATGTTGCATACTTAATATTTCTTTTGACATAACTTTCAGCAGTAAAACTCTTATCTCAGAAGAGACTGCTACATTAAATCAGCTTTTGTCCTCAAACCAAACCTTATCAATAACTCAGACCTGTAAATTTGCTAGCATTTCCGGCAATTTCGCTCCGACAGAAAAAAAATTAAAAATTAACATTTTTCATTTTGTTTCACAGCCTTTTGAATTGGTAAAATTCTGTGAAAATGTTCCGGGAAATGGGAATCTTTGCTCATGTTATATTGAAAAATTTTCGGACGTTGTCTCGCAGATTTTCAGGCAGTTTTTTCAGGGGGCAGATGCAGGCCTGATAACTGCAAGCACTTGAAAAGTGTGTTTGAGATTAAATGAATGCCATCATAGTTTATTATTCATTTTAGATCGAGATACTTTTTTTCATCAAATTATATGTTTGAAGTATTTAAACTAAAAAAACACATTTTAACAAATGAATTTAGTGGTAAATAAATTTTCTTTAGTTGTGAGCTCATGGATCCAGAGTTATCCCAGCATCTAAAATGCAAGTCAAACAATAAAAATTGTTTGCTCCTCTTTGGATAGGATTTTGGCTTGTCGCAAAATTCTCAACACCAACGTAGACCTCATCTCCCCTTCAAAACCAATAGGCCCATGGAGCTGGTGTTTATTCGGTTTCAATTGCATGAAACAGACAATAGCAATTGCTTGCTACCCTTTAAACAGGACACTTATCTAACACCCAGCTGAGTGGGGGGGGGGGGGGGGGGGGGGGCGTTAGAAAAAAAAAATCATCTTCACCAGGGAGCACTCTCAGTCCCTTCTTAAGTGCATTACCAACTAAGCTATTGAGACCCCCTTGGGTGGATAGAGGAGCTGAAAATTTAAGAAGTAATAAAAATCCTGAATGCCCAAACATAGAACGTTACTCGGGTCTTTGTTAATGCTTTTTGCCATCCTAGTTTAGGAGAAATTCTCACTTAACTGTATTATCCAGATTATAAAAGTTACACAGAGTTTTGTGTGTTGGTCCGTTATACTTTCGGATGAAAATATGAGTTTCTTAGCCAAGCGCATACTACCTATTGGAACAAGTTCTTGTTTCTTGTGTGTCCAGTGCTCTGCAATTGAGCTACCCTCTCCCCACTGAATTAATCACTCTGTAAAAGTGAAATAATTTGTATCACAACTTTCTTTTTGTTTTCAGTTGAAACAGAGATTTGCTAATTGTCTAAAAGAGGGAGCCAGGATTGTCTCTTCAAAAGCTTTTTGCCCTCTTAACTTCCGCATATCAGAGAGAAATCTTAGTGGTAAGTGTACAAGACTTATGACACTACTTAAAGATAAATTCCTAGTGGTTTAGTGTTTTATTTAGTATATAGATAGTATCTGAGAATTTGTATGTCGAAATTTCCTATCATTCAGAGGTTCTCTGCTGAAATTGGACATGTTGATCGGTGTAGAGAAACTTTTTTCTGCTCAAATGAAAATATAAACGCATTATTTTGTCTCTTTGTTCTCGTGTTCTCTAGAAAAGCATATCTCCATTTTTCCAATGGAAACACTTCTTTTATATATATATATATATGTGTATGTTTTTTGTTTTGTTTTTTTTTTTTTCAATTTCCACTAATGAAGACTGAAGATTGTTGACAAATATACTGACTCAGGGCAAAGTTCAGCTTATTCATTTGTGCTTCAGTCAAGTTATATTTTTTAAAGCTTAAGTTATTTCTTGATTGTTAAATGGCTATGCTTTTATTATTTTTATTTTCTACCTCTGTTTTTTCCTCTAGATATTGGCACCATTATGCAAGTCCAGGAATTATCACCTTTATGTGGCGCTGTCTCTTGGACCGGGAAACCATTTGCTTATTACGTGCACACAATTGACAGGACACAGGTCGGTTGAAATCATTTTTATGTATTTAAAAAATTTTCAACAGTAAGAAAGATATTTTAATGGCCTCTGTCTCTGTCACATATCGTTCAACTTCAAGGTTGAGCGGGTTTTCTCAAAATTTTTAAAACACGTGAAGATTGGAAATTTATTCACAGTCGAGTCCGATCCTTCCAAGTTTTCCATCCATCATCTGTATTTATTGAAAAAAAATATTTTTTTTTCTTTTCTTTTCTTTTCTTTTAACATCAGGAGTGAGAGACATCCAACGCTTGCTGTCATTTATGCTAGTTTACTTTGATCTTCTCTATCCTTTTATCATTGTTGTTTTTGTTTTTGCTTTTTGTTAGTTTGATTTTCTAAATAATTATTTATTTAATTTTTTTTATATACATAATTCCTTTAGATTTATCATTTGTTTCTTTGTACATTTCTTTTGCAGCTGGAAAAATACTTTCTCCGTCTCAAAAATCCAAATCAAAAGGTAAGGAAACTACTTGCTCTTTCTGTTTTTCTTGATTTTAGTTTGTTGTTTTGTTATTATTATTATTATTATCGTTATTATCATTACGATTATTGTTTATTCCCGACTATTTTTTAATGTTTTATCAAAATTTGGACTTTCCTCAATGCTGTCATTCTTTACCCCAAATACATAATAAAGCATATCATGCTGAATAAATTATTTTAAAATGAAGAAAAGGCCATTCGCTCACCCAGTGTCCTTTTTCTAATTTATTTATTTTATTTTATTTTTGGGGGTTTTTTTTT
The DNA here is from genome assembly GCF_034508935.2 of Berghia stephanieae. Taxonomy (NCBI): domain Eukaryota; kingdom Metazoa; phylum Mollusca; class Gastropoda; order Nudibranchia; family Aeolidiidae; genus Berghia; species Berghia stephanieae. The sequence goes on along the minus strand of NC_088360.1, from coordinate 142,220,275 downwards.
TTTTGGTTCCAAACGTGAAATGGTTGTAGAGAGTTCACTGTATTGGCTAATAATGTCTTTTTTTTTTTTTTTTTTCATTTAATTTTAGGAAGGTGAGCCTCGACGAGATAGGAGAGGTAGACCATTAATGTCTATCAAGGAAAGGATGAATGGAGCGTTGCATGTTGGACATGTAAGTAATTGGAGATATAGTCGATGAATGTTGCCTTTTAAGTTAGTGTTCATGATTATTATCAAAGATAGGAATTTTGGATTTTTTTGCCTTTTCTGAATGCTACGGAGTGTTTTGAGTATTTATTTTTCCTGAATGATTCAGTGATACTTTAATCAGAATTTTGTAAATTTTAAGCCAAAGTCAGCCTGTTTACCAAGCCAATATAATAGGCCTGATTGTTAACAAATATTTTGGTCAACTTCAGGTTCAGACCTTTTACCAGAATTCTAGAGAAATATTGACAGGATTATTTTTATTTTACTCACAAATGAAGTTATTCCGTAGTTGTTCAGTTTTGAAACTTACACCAAGTGTGTTCTAAAGTATTGTAAGACAATGATTCATATGAAACAAAATGGAAATCTTTTTGATAATGATAATTAAATACATATGTCTTTTTTTTTTAATTTCAGAGTGTAGGCTAAATAAAAATGCACCATACACTTTTTTTGTTTGTTTGTTACTCGTGGCGAGTCTCTGTTGTCACCAATTTATAGGCTTGTAGACGAATATCATTGTTTTAAAAATACATGTTTATTTTCCTTTATTATTTTTTTCTTTACTCATACAATTTGTTTGCTAAATATGCGTGAATTCTTCTTCTGGAGATCATGTTGATAATCCCAAGTCATTTTCTTTCCTTTTTAAAAAAAAAAAATTAATTTGGATTTCCACACTTTTATTTACATCAGAATCATGAAGGAAAACGAAGGGGAAAAGGGAACACAGATAAAGATGCATCAGTTATGCGAGCAGCAAAGGTTTTGGATTTTGATAATACATCCAATGCCAGCTCTACTTTTACAGAGGACAGCACCAATTCCTCAACATTGTACGGCCCTACAACTCGCAGACAGTGGAATGAATATGTTAAGCGTCCTCATTCACAGAGTGGATCTGAAAGTGAAAATCTCAGTTCTGTAAGTTTGGTACATGAACTTTTGCAGAGTTATTTTTATTTTTTTATTTTTTAAATTTATTGTTCCTTTTTGCTGTTAATTTGTGATATTATTGTCTTTACTCACTGACACCTTCAGTCTTTTCAAGTAGATCAAAATGCTCTATAAGAGCAGAGACCATATCATATTAAACCAAATTGAATCGACAATTCTTTTTATTTTATAAATCTTAATTGGATGTATTGTAATATAATCGTGTTTGGAAACTTTTTATACTCATTATTTTTATTTTCTCTTGTTTTAAACGTTTATCTTTTGTTTGTTTCTTGTATTTTTGATAGGCTGCTGAAGGGCAAGTTGTTGTGCGAAGCAAAAACAAGAAACTAAAAATGACAAAGGAGCTGAACAGCGGTCCTCTTGGGAAAAGAAAAATGCGAGGTTTGTTGGATTTTATTCTATTATTACACTTTGATACCTATGTTGGAGGATCAAAAGTTCTATGCTCTCTTGTAACAGTAGGCTAAAGAGACCTATTTCTTTTTCACAATTTAAAAGGTCCAATTTCATTTGCATATAATAGTAGATGAATTATTTATAGTTTCTTAATTTTCAGAGCGTTTTTGCACATTTCTCATAGAAATATTTGTTATGGTGAATCATGTAATGTTTCTAACTTGAGTCTATTGCCTATAGTCTATAGTGAATTGAAAGATGGGACATCAATTCATATTTGATTTTTTAATATTATTTATATTTAAAAAAACAGATAGGACAAACTCTACTCGCTCAACAAGGACGAGGAAAACAACGAAATTGCGGGTGAGGCAGAGGAAAGATACCAAGGGCTCAGATAATGATGATATTGAAAGCGACAGAAGTAGAAGTAGAAGTGATGAGGAGGAGAAGCCGAAACAGCAAGGTTCTTCCCATCATCCAGAGGTGGTCAGTCCAAAACTGCAGCCTCTCGATAGTCTCAATTTGCTTCATGCTCACACGGTCATGTCTACCTCTGGTTTAGGTGAGAATAAAGAAAAACATTTGGTTTTTTTAGTTTTACAGATTTATAGTAGGAACATCATGTCATTTCACTAAGAGATTGCCTTTCCCCTTATAATGAAATTTTGAGAATTCTTATTTTGCATTGACAGGTGGATCAGAGTATTTGACAAAGAAATTTTATTTATTCGTATATTAAAGTGGAATCTGCATAAAGTCAACATCTCTTGTTGGTCCCAATTTTTTTTTTTTCTGTCTTTATCGGGATTCCTCTGTATATTTATAGAGCTTCTCAGCTCTATGGTTGGGCCTATGCCGGAAAATGGTTATTTTTTATTTTTACTTTTTATTACCTTTCCCAGGCTCCTCCTTTTTCCAAAGGTTGGATGTCATGGCTTCCCATTCTTCACGACCCATTACAACCTGTTTACATTCTTTCAATCTTATCCCAGTCGTTTTCTTTTTCTTCCTCTTTCCCTTTTTCCTCCCCTTTTTATTTTATTTTTAAGTTTGTGTGTATTGTGGCATAACCATAGTTTGAAAGTTTTCTTCTCTCTTTATAAAGTTAATTTTTAAAAGGAAGAAAAATGCTTTATTATTTTTTTTCAGATTCTGGAGAAAAAGTCAGTTACAATGACAAGAGAATGACAGAATCATCGAATGCATATTTCAAGCCAAGTGTCCAGAAACAAACCTTGTCATCTTTAGAAAAGGAAGCCGGATTCTTGCAAATGATAGGTAAATTCTATCAAGTTTAAAAGTTTTGCTTATTTCTTTGAACCAACAATGAGCTGTGCTCGAGCAGTTCAGTCTTTTTTTGTGGGGGGGGGGGGGGGGGGGGGGGGGGGGGCAGTCATAAAGTGAATTCATAATGTTTGAAATAAGCGGGAAGAAAGTACACTGTTTGGCTTTTAGTCTTTTACATTTAACCAGATGAGTATGACATGTTTGTTTTGGGGTTCGTTTTGTTTTTATTTTTGTTTTGTTTTTTTTGGGGGGAGGGGGTGGTTAGGAGATTCTTTTATTTTTTTTTGTGGGTGGTAGTGACAAAGGGCTGTAAGAGGATGAGTGTCATGATTTTACTTAAGTGTTTTGTTGTTCGTGCATGGTGAATTCTTTGCTGGAAGGCTCTACGTTAAGTCTTCTAATGTGCTTTATTCAGTCACTTTGTTTTGTTTATTCTTCAAATGATGACCCTCATATTGAAATGTATAAATTTTGACTAACAAATTAAAACAAAGAACAGAAAAAAATCTCTAAATCAAAAATGTATATTATTCCAACATTTTATTGTTTTGAGTCATGGTGGTATTGTGCGTTTGGGTGTCCCTCTATTTGAAAAGTTGGCTGCTATGAGTATATAATATACCTGGGGTTGTGGGTTCTGGATTATTTTTTTCTCATTTTTATTTTTGCTTATATTTTCTGTTTTGAAAACTTTTTTTTCCAGATGCAATGAAGCAACGATTCCTAACTTTCTTGAGTTTTATGCAAACACCCCAGTATAGAGCCATGTTAAAATTACAAATTGAGCAAGAAAAGGTAAGGAGCTATATTGTTTTATATTTTATTTGTTATATTTTTTTTTGGAGGGGGGGGGGGGGGGGGGGGCGCTTTTGACCTCGGCAAGAAGTCACTTGTTGTGTCTTCTATTTGCCTTTATCTGTTTTTGTCTTGGAGTGGGACTACTTGTCTGACTGAAGTTATTGGCTGAGAGAGAAACAGTCAAATGTATATTGTTAGTTTTGGAAAAAACATTTACCTTGTAAATCATCTCTCTGTTGCATGTTGGATATATTCTTTGAACAATTGAGTGTAATCCTCTTAGTAGGATCCTGTGCTGGTACCCGGATGAGACTTTTAATCAAAGCACATTGATAGTTTGCACTTGGACTTGGAATCTACATCTTTACCCTATTTGAACCATTCCCCTTTGTCTTACTTTTTCTCGTGTACTTTTAATTGTAAATCTAGACTTTTTTGACTATCCCATTTCCTTCCTTTTTACTGACGCTGACATATCTTGTGTCCTGTATCATTCTTATTCTTCTTATTGAAAATATATTTTGTCATGTTAAGATGACAAGTTCTTTTTATGTACATTGGTTTTATTAGTTACTTGATTGGGTTATTTACGTTCATCATATAATCAAAAGTGGAAATTAGTCCTTCTAATATCAGTCTTTTTTTAATTTAATTTATTTTTATTTATTTTTTTTCTCCTTCTATTGTTGTTTTGTTTTTGTTTTTTTTTGTTTATTAAATTTTATTTTGATTAATAATGATAAAATATTCTTTCCCTTCAATTTGATTGGATTTGCTTTAAAAGTTAGAAGTGAGCTTAAATAAGCGGCAATAGCTTTTATTTGAAAATGCAATACTTATTTTACGAACCTGGCTTACTTATCCTTAGCATATATAATTTGTGATCATTATTATGTTTATTTTTCAGGTGAAACGACAGAATTTACTGAAACAGAAGGAGAGTTTGCAGAAGCACATTTCCTCTTTGCAAAAAGATGGCATGGTTCACATGAAGGAAAGATTAAAAGAGGTATTTCTTTTGCTGTTCAACACTTAATTTCTAATTCCAGTTTTTGGAAGGAATTTTCTATGAATCTATTTTCTAATTGTTTCCCTAGTTAATTGACTTCTGGTGTTATTTCAATGTTAAATATTCCAAACCTGCGGTTTATAAGTTTTATATACATTTTTATTTTAATCAAATTTAGTCAAATTAAAATTTTTCCTCTTTATTCAGAATTTTCTGCCTAAATTTTAGAGATGAATTCTTGGGAGTATTAGCCAAATTCATATTACAATATTTGGTCAGAAATCAACATGTGACCAAACAAATTGCGCTACATCAATTCTAAAACAAGTTGAAGTCAATAATGTATAGAAATATGGGTGCAGATCTTGCATATTGGGTAGGTACTGATTTTTGTTTCTTATTTAGGATTTGTGAACAGAAGAAAAAAAGGTTGTAGATCCCCTATATAAATGGCAGGAAGCAAGTTAACTCTTGAGCCTTGATGGCAGAAAGTGCAGAATGTAAGGTATTTTGGAACACTCCAAATAATTTCAAACCCCATAAGACTAACATCTGGACATGAAGCATTTGTCAGCGCAAGGGATAAATGACTCCAGTTTAGAGTATTCAGTTTGAACCAATGGGAATATATTCTTCCATTCACAAGTTTAATAATGGTGAAGGTTTGTTATTGAATATTCCATCTTTCTGTTACAGCTCGGCATAAAAACTGAAAACCCCAAGGACTTGATATCCCAAGCCAAGTCTATCATTTCCAAGTCTGAACAGTTGAAAGCACAAACGTCTTCATTGAAAAATGATATTCAAGCTTTGCAGGCAGAACAGAATAAGAAATTGGTAAGAGATAGCACAACATGGGCCTGTTATTAACTTTATTTTTTAAAAAATTAACAGCGTCTTTAACAGTCATTTTGAATATTTATCGTTGATTGTTGGGGTTGTTTATTTTGTTGGGGTTTTTTTGCTTATAAAAATCAGGTTAGCCTATGGTCATGATGCTTTCAAAGTTATAGATCTCAATTTTTTTTTCCCCCAAAGTCTGATCCTTTTTATTTTGTTTTGTTTGAAACCTGATGGATGTCAGGCTTAATATGACTTTAATTGTTACTCTATTATGCCTGTGAAAAGGAATCATAATGTGTTTATTGTTATGGTATCTGTCAAATGTATTGGGAGAGGTTTTTAGTGGGATCCTGTTCTTGTGTCAGGATGAGATTTTAGACAATGTCAAGCTAAGTACACTGATGTTGTGCTGTTTGAATCTTCTTCTATTCCCTATTTGAACCAGTCCTCTTTGTCTTACTTTTCTGAGTGTGCTTTGAATTGTAAATCTATTATTTTACCATTTTCTTCCGTTTTACTGGTGATATAACCTAAATGTGTCGCAATCGCTGTCAAATTCACAAAAACAGGTTTAAGGGGTCAGGGTTTTGTTTATAGTCTTGCAACTTTTGAAACTTATTTCTAGTGACATTATATCATTGTCAATTAAATATTTTTATGTTTGATTTTGATTTTTCAGACGTCTTGTTACAAAAAGATTGTGGAACTGAAGACTAACGAACACCTTGGAAAGGTTGGTTCTTATTTATGTTGTCATTATCATTTTGTTATGGATGTATACTGAGTTACTCCAAGGAAGAGTCGTTTACATTTGTTGCCTGTCAATTGATTTTATTAAGCTATTGATATGTTATCATTATCTGTTGGGGAGTGGCATGTCTAAGAGTGTTCTCTTCCAGATGTTATATTCACTTACTGCTACCAGGTTGAATGATTTCATAACATTCTCTTGCTCCACAACACATCACTACTATAATCATATCTTGTTTTCACCAAATGAACAATCACAAAAATGAGATGAGAAGCCTGTTTAGCATTGTTGTTTCAGTTATTTTGATGAAAGCGGTTTTGATCTGTTATTATTATCAGATAAATATGGGAGGAATTTTGAGTGAAAATCATAGTTCCTTTAGTAGAAGTTTCCCTACTGCTCTTTTAGAGGAAGAATTAAGTTTTTTTTTAAAAGGATTGTTTTGCCATTGGTATTTGAATTTGTACATTTTTGGTTAAGATGAAAATAGCATTTTGTTAGTGTAATCCAGTATTTCATTATATTCCATTTTATTTGATGAGTTGGCTATGGAAGTCACAGCATTTCATTTGTCGACATAGAGGCATATTGAACAATTCCATTCCCCCTTACCCCCTCTTTTTTTTTTCTTTTTTTTTCCAGAATGGTTATCAGAGTCCTATTGGTTATGACCAGGAGAGAATTCTTACGGGTATAAGACATTTACAAGGAGAATTGCAACATTTGAAAGTTTTGAATAGTCGTTATGCCAATAGCTCATCAAGTTCCAATTCTACTGGATCTATGGTGAAAGAAGAATTGCCTAGTAATGGGATGGCAAAGGAAGTGCCAGGGATAAAAGAAAAATATGAGGCTCTAGACGTCATTCTTGACTCCATTGAAAAAGAAATTTCCCAAGTTTTGCAAGATGTAAAAGATAACATTCATTCAGTGGGTAGAAGTGACGGTGATAATGGAAATGCCCTTAAAGACACTGAACACAAGAATGTTATTGGGGATACTGTCAAGAGTAGCTCATCTGGTCCCAGAGAAATGACAATAAAAGAGATGCTTGAGCGTACAAACCCAGCAAAACAGCAAGTATCATCATCTTTATCATTGTCATTATCGTCATATTCATCATCAGCATCTGTAAACACACCTACCTCCTCGGTTGCGACTTCTTCATCTTCCTCTTGGAAAGTAGGAACCACTTCTGAGCAACTCGTCACCAATCCATCCCCAAGAATTTTACCTCCAGGGACCAAGATTGATCTGAAAAAACCTTCGAGAGCCAATGGCTTCAAGTACAGTAATAATTCCAAACAACTGATTGCCCAACAACAAAACGCTCAACCTGTGTTAAACGGAATAATTGTGAAAGAGTCTGAAATGGAAGAAGGTAGCAATGGCTTGAGAACAGCCACCTCTGTCGTTATGCCTCATACCTACACCGATTTTGAAAAATCTGCAGCTGAGGACCTCATATCCTTGAAAGACAGCATTAAAAGTCCGTCTGTGACCCACCCAGAGACTTGTCGGCTCATTGCTGAGGGTCGCAAAACATCAAATAAATCCCGTCCAAGAAAACGGTCTTTAGATAGTAGCAATCAATCTAGTATAGATAACAATATTCAAACCCATCATAATAGTAATACCAATAACAATAGAACAAGACACATTTCTACACCATTGAGCAATAGCAACCACATTATCAGTACAAATAAAAGTCAGCAAAGTGCCATCTTAGTCCCTTCATCATCGACGTCAATACCATCATCACTACCACCTCAACCATCATCCCTTGTTTCAAAACAATCCCAGGGATCCAAAAATAGTCCACACCTCAGTTCATTGCTCCAGGCAGTCCAACATCCTCACCATGCATCTGCTCTAAGTTCCCATTCCTATACCAAGCCTCCAACCCCGCAAGGTCCCAGGCTGAAGGGACCGTCGTCCCAGTTGCCCAATACCATCCCAGCCAAACTCCGTGCCATTGAACCTCATGGGGGTCTGTCCCGGGAGATCTCAGCCCAGTTGACATATGTCACCAAGCACAGCTTCCATCCTGCCTCTTCACATTTGCCTCTGATGGCCTCACACTCAGGGACAAATGGTCTTGTTTCCGTCGTGCCGGCCTCGGACTCTGCCCCAGCGGCTCAACAACAGCTTAATTTCACATCGAATGCTGGGGCTGTGGCAGCAGGCTCAGCCGGCTCTTTGTCATCTGCGGCAGCAACAAATGGAACGCAGAAATCACTATTCAAGATTTTATCCAATCCCCAATTTATAATAGCTCCACCAAAACAAGGCAGCAATAGCAGCATTATAACCAACAGCAGCAGCAACATCAGCAATTCCACATCCTCCCACCACCAAGGGAAATCACTCTCATCAACTTACCATGGGTCCGGCAGTAGTAAAGGGGTCAGAATTCTGTCTGGTCCAGAGCCTTGTAGTGCTAGTCAACCCATGCTCCAAAGGTTACAACCACAACCCTCAGCAGATGGTAAAGGTAAGTGTTAGCTTTTTTTTTTTTCTTAAATGGTATTGAAACAATGATTGTTTTTCTTCAGCTGATTCTGTGATGTTGAAATGTCTGTTGATGCCAGAATTCCAAGTTTTGCATGGAGATGTTGAGGACCTGCTTTGATGAAATCCAAAACTGCATTCAATTTAATTTACCTTTTTGACCTCAGTAGCATTTTTTCTTCCAGAGTCATATGATTTTACAGGACCGAGAAAAATTCATTACTGGCTGCCATTCATAACTCACACTGTCCATTCATTATCCCTATATATTGCTGCCTTCTATTGGATTTTTATTTTATTTTTTTTCAACTATGACGCTTCGACCATTTTTGAAAGTATCTGGTTAAACTAATTGGCTATGAATATGAAATTGATAGTAGTTGATATGGGGTTTTTTATTTTAAAATAGTCTTAGGAAATGAGGAGTCAATGAAAGTGTTCCTGTTTACTTGTATGGTCTCCTTTATTCCTTCTGCATTTTTGACCTATGTTTCTCATAGTACGGTGGATGAAATATTAATCCAGTATTCGGTAATGATTTCCCATCCTTGGATGATCTAGTCCTGATTTCAGGGCTGCTCAACAAGTTTCAGATTGTCTCACAAGTTTTCATAGATAGACGGAATGCGTCATGATGTGGGAATGTTTCTTCACTGAAATTATCAAGGTTTTTGATGGATCATGAAGAAATAGTTGGTTTGCATTCCTGCTATGCCTATTTGTTTTTCTCACTTCCCGATGACCAGATGCTTAAGCTGAGGCCATTGTCTGAGTAATATACACATCACAGTATGTTGGTTATGAAAGTAATAATTAAAAAATTTTGCCAGAAGGATACAAACTCTTTCCTTTGTGTCATGACTATATTCTCCATTCTGTTTTGTTTTTTTGTAACTGAACTAATTTTTCTCAAAATGTTTAAATTGACAAATTTGAATGTCTTTTATATTTCAAATTCTGTTTCTACTGATGTTTCTCTTTCTGAAAATTTAATTTCCAAAACTAATAATAATAATACTGAAGTCTTATAACTCTGAGACATCAGACTCTACGCTCTTAAATTACAAATTACATTGGCTTACACACACATACACACAGCACAAATCAGATGCCCAAAAGACCTGTCAACCATTAAAAACTAAAGTAGACATATTTGTTACTAATAATAATAGTAATAAAAACTGACTACAGTATACAGACATGCCAACTTTGTCAAACTTTATAGGTAATCCTTAATACAGTGAAATTCTGATAAAGCCAAAACTGTTGAACTAGAAAGATTGGTTGACTTTTATCCATTATCATTAGAACATTTAGATAAAGGTCAGAAAATTTGGGACCAACAAGGGGTGTTGATATTAAGCAAAAGTTGTCTTTTTGCAGATTCCACTGTATTTGTTCTCATTCCTGATTTTCTCTAAATTTCCAGCTATTTTCCTTGATCAGATTTTACGTGTATATTACTCCTGCAGAAAATTTTTTATCATCTTTTTTATCATCAACATTATTCACGGGCCCAAACCTAAGAATTTCCCCAATGTTGTCATGTCTGAATATTATAAGTATAAGAGCTTTTGTTACAGTATCCTTTGTGAAATTCTGATTGATTTAGTTGTGGTGGTAAGATTTGATTGGCCATTAAAGAACAAATTGATTGTCCTGGAGATCAGATTTGATTGGCCATTAAAGAACAAATTGATTGTCCTGGAGATCAGATTTGATTGGCCATTAAAGAACAAATTTATTGTCCTGGAGATTAGATTTGATTGGCCATTAAAGAAGAAATTTATTGTCCTGGAGGTCGGATTTGATTGGCCATTAAAGGACAAATTGATTGTCCTTGAGATCAGATTTGATTGGCCATTAAAGAACAAATTGATTGTCCTGGAGATCAGATTTGATTGGCCATTAAAGAACAAATTGATTGTCCTGGAGATCAGATTTGATTGGTCATTAAAGAACAAATTGATCGTCTTGGAGTTCAGATTTGATTGGTCATTAAAGAACAAATCGATTTCCTAAATTATTAAAAGTTTCGTTGAGATTTCTGTAAAAACTTTTTATTTATTCTGGGAATTTTTCTGCTCTTTCTATTGTTGGTGCATAAACATTGATGACGGAAATTGTCCTTTGTCTGTTTTTACAATGGTGTTTGTTTTTTGGGTTATGTGATATGTTCCCTTATAGTTGTTACACAAATACAGTCAGATACCTTCCAACTTTTATTGAGTGAATGCTTCCATTTTTCATTAATAAAGAAGTCATATCCGTAGAATCAAATAAGTCAACCTGTATCCACCTTCAATTGACGCCATTTTCTAGTTTGGTTTCTTGTTGTAAACAAGTAATATCTAATTTATAATTTGACACATCCTCTGCTCATTGATCAATTCTAATAAGTGTTCTTACATTTAATGTTCCAACATTGAAATAAATTTTCATCCCCCAAAAGCATTTGAAAAGAGCGACAAAGGACTATTCACTGAGTGAAGGTTCAGTGCCGACAGGTGTCAGCCATGTTGATCATGTGTAGATTGATACATATATATTTAAAAAAAAAAAAATTGGGGGTTTTTTTTTTTTTTGGTTTTTTTGTGGAAATGTTTAGGGAGATGGTCATCTCATGAAACCTTTTGAGTGCTGTTTCGACAAATTTAAAGCATCATGATATTCTTGGATATTTTTTCTTTTCATTGTAAAATATTTACCAAAGAACAACTTATGTACAGTTGCATCTCTCTAATCCGGAACTCCACAAAAAATGTCTCTGTTATTTAGACAGGTTTCGTGGGGACAGATTTTTTTCTCTCTTTATTGTTTGTACATTTTAGGGATTGATTCCACTATTGGGGTGGGGTGTCTCTGTAATCCAGATAAAATGCTGGGAGCGGATGTGTTCGGATTGGAGAGACCTGACTGTATTGTAATTATGAAATGTTTTGGTGGATAGTTGATATTTTATCCATCTTTCTCTCCTGTCCTCCTCCTCCTCCCCTTCCTTCCCCCCATTTACCGTCCAGCTTCTTCTTGTAACCCGCTATCAGTTAGCTACAAATCATTTCAATTCGGGACCCATGACGATATCGAATTAAATTTGATTGAAAAGGGAATTTCCAAAATAATGTGTGATAGGGCAAGTTCAGAGGAGACGCCCTCCTGTGAGTCTTCCTCCCACTCTGGGGCCAGCTCATGCAGTTTTAAACAGAAAGATTTGATTAAAAACCAGGAAAAAGAGCAGTGTGAATCACAAAAGAGAAATGAGGAGCATTATAATCAACTCAAATGCCATTTAAGTAAAAAATCAGCCGAATGTATTGTCATGAATAGTGATTGCAAGAAAAGTGAGAACTTGACAAGAATAGTGGATGGTAAGGAACATTGCACAATAACTGTCAATGAGACTATCATTGATTGCTCAGGCGGAAAGCCTAAGAGGGCATCTTCCAAAAGCCTTAGAGCTAATAGAGCAGGCAGTAGGAATTTGTCAAGGTCACTCAGCTCGGATGATTCCAAAGTTTCAGGAAAGAAAGCAGCTGGGTGTGATTTTAAAAGGATGGAGGAAGGTAAAATTATCAGAGCAAAGAATGATAATAAGAGCAGTGCCGATGAGTCCAAATCTAAAGGAAACAAGTGTCAACAGAAGTTAACAGATAAACAAAGCGAGTCAAAATACAATTCAAGAAGTAAAAAGCGGTCATCAAGTTCTGGTGATAAAAAGTGTGTTGTCAATGAGAGCAAGAATGAGAGAGAGGTCAGGGGTGAAATGAAGTCTGCCATAAGTAAATGCGACCCCATTCGTAATGAATCTATTTTCCAGGAGACGAAGACAAGAAGGAACACCAGGAGGAGGTCAGATGAGAGACAAATGTCTTCTGAGATCAAAGAAAAACATGAAAAAATTGCTGACATGAGTTTGAAGGGTAAAAATGGGGAAAATACGAAACAAACACTTAGCAAAGAGCAAATTGATGGAATCAAGTCATCTGAAGACAAAGATAAAGCCAAACTTGGAATGCCAAAATCATCAAAAACGGCTTGCATTGAAAAGAAGAGTCACAGTTGCTCGCCATCCCCATGTAGGAAAAGAGAGAAGAAAGATGATGGACGTGGAAAGTCAAAAAGCATCTCTAGAACTGCCTCTCCTGGACCTCCAAAGCTAGAGCCAGCTATTTCTCCTCCTCATTTCTCCTCATCAGATCATGGAATCTCCTCTTCAAATAAAAAAGCAACCAAAACAGGAGGAGAGGGAGGTAAAGAGGAATTTAATCCCAGATCTGCTTTAAAGAGAAAAGCACATAGCAGCAGTCAACCCCAGACTCGAGGAAATGCTGGGAAACGAGAAAAAGGCTCATCCAATAATAAGTGCATTGGCAAGATTGATAAAATGTCTGTGAAGGGCAAAAATAAGAGTAATATGAAGATTTCCAAAGCTAAAAGCGATTCTGTTATGATGAGTCGGGCAAAATCAGGAAGCTGTAGCAATTCGCATACTGTGGAAGAAAATAGATCAGAACTGATGACCCCTTCCAAGACTGATGAGAAGACAGAAATAGTTTCGTCATCAACATCATCAAAAGTATTCCAAAATGGAGACAAAAATGTTGATTTCTCAGACCCAGCTCTAAAAACTGGAAGTGATTGTACAGCAGAGCCATGCTCTACCTTTCAAAGTAAGGTAGACGCGCAAGATTCTGAAGGAGTTGGTGTGGATGAAGGGAAAGAGAAGGAAGTAGATGATGCTGTCATAAGCACAGCTGATAAATGCTCTTCTCTTAGTAAGGACTCTGGTAATGACCTGCAAGACAGTGGATATAGTGACACTTGTTCCCTGTACACAGGTTTGGAAGAGAGGACGTCATCTATTGATTCCTGTTCAAACAACGCTGCTGAAGTAAAACATTTTGACGAACCTCCACTCTTTACCTCTCACTCTGAGACATCGCTGGCTAACATTGCAGGTGCTTCTGAAATCAAACCAGTTGCCACCCACAGTAATGAAACGGCGGTTTTGACAGAGTTGGCTAAATGTAAGGTTGAAGAGGTGGATTCACAAACTGATTTTGGCAAGCCTGATTCAACTAGTATTGATTGTAGTAAATCGAACTCTTCGTATGCAAATCCAAGGAGGTCAACAAGATCACGAAGCTCTTCGAGTTCTAGCAGTTCCAGTTCAGTTTCAAGCTCATCATCAAATTCTTCAGATTATAGCCGTGGGAGAAGACCTCATAGACCTTCTTCCCACAAACAAAAACCTGTTCGTAAAACCCCTCCTCGAAGACTATCCTCTTTAAACCCTTTAATCACATCTCCTTCAAGAATCATGCAATATTCCCAGATGCCAAGCCCCGACTTAAATAAATTAAACTATGGCAGGAATTTTACTGCAATCTTATCAGAGTTGTCAAAACCCCTGTCAGTATCTGTACAGCAAAGTCATGGCTATAAAATGATCATAAGTGATTCAATGCGCAGCCCAAAAGAGATAACAGAAGGATCTGTAATTAAGTCTCACCTGAATACAAGCCTAAAAAAGTCTCCAGATATGGAAGGCCAAAGAACGCAAACCTCACAGATGAAAGCTAGCCTGTCTCCAACAACTCCTACATCAGGGGTCAGGGAGAATAGTCAAATGATGATAAATAGTACAAACTTAAATCCAAGTCATCAGAGTTCTATTTTCAACCCTGAATTGTCCTACATTTTATCAAAAGAATTAATTGATCCAAAAGTCAGTAGTGACAAAGTAAACATAGCAATACAAAATACCCAAATAAAGGACATCAATGCAAACAATCCCGATTTACTTTGTTCGAATTACACCAGTTTATCGTCTAGTCAAGAATCACATTCGCTCCTTGGCTCAGATCTGAGTAAAAGTACCATTCCGACTACCACAAATGTCTCCTCAAATGCAAGGAGTCTGGATTGTAAGCAAAGTACAATGTGTAAAAGCTTGGCTAAGGAAACTTCTTGCAAAAAACGTGTTGTGAAAAGCAAACAGAAATCTCTAGATTGTGATAACTCCACTTCGCGTCCCTCCACCAAACTTTCACCTCAACCTGGTCCTGTCTCTTCTTATACATCAAGACCAAGTCATCAAATGCAGCAGCAAAAGCAACCGCAATATCCACCTCCGCCACCCCACCACCACCCTCTTTTTCTAAGCCACAGCCAAAAATCAAGACATGCGGCGTCAGTGGGAGGTTTTCCACCTCCTCCTCCTCATCCCCACCGTGGCCACCACCACCACCACAACCACCAGTACAATCACTACTCACCTGCAATCCAACCATCATCGTCTTCTCATCCACATACGTTCTCTTCTTCATGGGAACCTTCACCTCCTCCTCCTCCTCCCCCTCCCCCTCCTGGGCCCCATCCACTTCCTCTCCATTCCTCTTTTCACCATCGCCACCATCAGCAGCCGCATCCTTACCACCACCAAGGATTTTACGAAGATCATCGAGTGGACAGCAATAATAATATAAGCACCAATTATAGCAATGTTAGTAACAGTGGTGGTGGTGGTGGGAGTAGCAGTTATCATCGTCACTCAAGACCTGGCAGTAATAATAGCGAAGCAGGTCAGTGGCACCCCTCTCCCTCCTCTTCTTCTTATCACGGAACATCTGGTGGAGGGCACTCACACTCTGGTGGTGGTAGTAGCGGGTCTCATCGCCATCATCATCATCACCATCATCATCGACGCCAACACCACCATTCTTCTCACCATCAGCAGCAGCAACATCATCATTCCCATCATCCTCGCCACGGCTAGTGGGTATGAATTGGTCCTTTTCCTCTTGTACATCGTCTCCTGTTCTTTTCGCCGTTTGTCACTTGGCTATGTGTTCATATTATTTTGCTTGATTTATTATTATTATTATTATTATTATTATTATTATTAGTGTTTTTGTTTTTGTCATTATTATACTATTTGTTGGTGGTATGGTCCTGTTTGTAGCCAGTTTGCCAATATTACCCTCATGTACTCCCTTCCTGAGCCTATGGTCGCCGTGTTTTGATGATGGTGTCAATTTGTGGGTTGTGTTTGTATTTGATTGATTTTATTTATTTCTTAATTTTTACATATAAAGAAAGCAATTTCGAAGTCACACTTGCATTCTTGTAACTCTTACACTTTTATATTTTATGCACTAAATTTTTTATTAAAAAATATATTTTTAGTTGGTTTTCATGTGACTTTATAATTATGACTCAATCACCCATAGACTTAAAATTTAAGGTTTTCAGGTTGTTTTAGTTGAAATAGCAGGGGGGAAAAAAATCTTATATGATAAGTTTATGCACTTTTTTTGTTCTTCTGTACATTGGATTGGTTAAAAGTATCAGTTCATTGTGGGATGCATTAAGCATGATGCAAGTGTTGAAATGTGCTGTATAAATGTTTGTTGGTGACTTTGACAGCAGTAATATCAAATCATAAGGATGTCGATGATCATTTGTAGAAAGGAATGAACAAAAATGAATATAATGAAACAGAACAAAATATCAAACACTAAACGTTTTTGGCTCAAAACCCTTCTTCAGCCAATAATAAAAACAATAATACATCATCACTTAAAATCCAGCCATGTAATAAGGTTTTTATTGTTTTTATTATTGGCTGGAGAAGGGCTTTAAGTCCGAAATGTTTCATGTTTGTTATTTTGTTATATTCATTTTTGTTTCTTACTTTTTACAGTCCACAGCTTCTAGCAGCTTGGTTACACTTCGATCATGTGTAGTAGACCAACCCAGACAGAGGTTACTTTCATGTATTTGATGCCGTTCATTTTGATATCATATGATAGTTATAGCTTGCGTCTATAAATGTAAGATTTCTATCGTCTAACTTCCACTGTATAATGTAAAGAAAACGATTGTGAAATATATATAGGATACATTGTAATTGTCATTTTCTCTTGTCACCAATAAGTACTATTTTTATTGATTTTTGTACAAATTTTTGTGTTGCATACTTATTTTTTGTTGATTAGTAGCAACAACCACATGCACACTTCAGTGTCAAGCCTAGGGCATTTCAATATGTTAACGTTTATTCCCCCAGCAGGCTATACTGAAATAATTTTATCAATTCGTGAAATTAAAAACATGATAGGCGCACGTTGTATTGTTTATCACTATCTCTAACTAGGTCAAGTTATGAAAAATGTTTTATTCCACTCCTCTCATTGGAAAACCTTATCATTTCTTAGTAAATAGGAAATACTTAAATAATGCGTTGAACGCGTTGAATACACATTTTATTGGTGTGAAATTAGGTGCAAAAGACAGCTGATTGGCGGCAATTACAAATAATCTTTTAGTGCGCATGAATACAAATCCAACGTTTTTAGTTTTGGGTCAAATTGTCATTCAAGCAGAAGGAGAAAGATACAAATTATGGTAAATAGATGTACCAATATCATACCGTTTGATTACAAAATATCTAATAATCTTACTCGGAGGGATAGAATAAAAGTATTCTTTCATTTTTTTGTATTTATTAAACTCATTATATTTTTTATCGTGCAGTAACCCATACTCGCAAGCTCGTTGTGTTATTGGGCACGATAAAAATAGCTTGTTTAATAAATACAAAGAGATGAAAGAATCATATAGGACCAAGAGCCCATCTCCGTGGTCGCACTTTTAGTCCTCATCCAGTCACTGACCATGCTTGCTTACATCTCTATATGTTTATTAATAAAAATATAAATTACATAAATGGTTTAAAGTAATAATTTGATTCTAAGGGTAGTATAATGATTGAAGATGCCCCCCCCCCCCCCCCCAAACCACTTTCTCTTTCTCTCTCTCACTCACTCACATACACACACACACACATTTTCAATCTGTTTATCAAAGCTGTCTGTTTGATGTTCAACTTTCCAGCTATAATTAATTCCCATTCTCCTCAACTACATGGGTTTCCCCGAGTCTTCCTTTGCATGCAGCATTTAAAATAACATTTTTATTTTTTAATTGAAAAATAATAATTTATTAACTTCGTTCATTTTTAAAAATTAAGTGGGCATTGAGTGTTTTTGGTATCAAAATTTATTATGCTGTGTCATGTTTTGGCCCTTTTTCTTTGTTTATTTTTATTATATGCTTTAATAATTATTTTTTTTTCTCCTCAATCTTTTCAAACTTTGTAGGATTTTATTTTTTAAGGGATGGAATTATGTTATTTAATATTTTTTAGATTTTAAAAGAGAGAAGAAAAATAGAAAATATTCAGATTTTTTTTTATGGCTTTGATTTAAGTTGCACTAATAGTAATAATTTTTTTCCCTTCCATTTTTTTAAATTACGTTATTTGATATTTTTCTAGTTTTTTAATAAAGAAAAAAAATGGTAAGAAAAAGAACAATAATTTGCAATCAATCCATTGTCTTTATTTCATTATTCTCAATTTATTTATTTTCCTTTCCTTCTGCGTGTTCTCTTCCGTTTTATTAGTGGTGCACATATCTATACATTACTTCTTTCTCTTTTATTTTTCATTTTGAGTAGCGAATGTTTTCTTTTTTATTTGTCTTCTTACCAATATTTTATACCTGTCCTCTTAGGTTGACTTAATTGATATGTTGCCCGGGGGGGGGGGGGGGGGGGGGGGGGGGGGGGGTAAATCCATAATGCCCTTTTGTCAGAGTTCAGCGCTCAGAAACTGGGTCAGTCAAAGTGTTTGGGTATCAGGGTTGCCAATTTGGCAATTTGGTGGTCCTTTTTTTTTTTGGCAAAATTTGAAGTCGTCTTGCAGAGAAAAAAAAAAACGGTATGGCAATTGGGCAGATATTTGGCGGATTTTATTTTCCACGTTTTCCATGGTAATTTTTATGTATTAGTACTTTTTTTAAACTTGGGGAAATGAAAAAAAAAAATTATGACATCGGCCTTTTGAATTTTTTGTTTTACAAAACTGATGAGTGTTGGGTATTAGTTCAGTAAATCTTACCTCCTGAATTGGCAACCCTGCAAATAGTGAATTTTAACAAGCCATCAGAGTAGAGAATATGGAATCTGGGCAGGGATCTGCAGTCATGTATATTTTTTCTTCCAGAATTAGTGAATTTTAACAAGCCATCAGAGTAGAGTATATGGAATCTGGGCAGGGGTCTGCAGTTATGTTTTGTTTTTTTTCTTCCAGAATTAAAAAGAAAAAGAAAAATTAATTTTGCCAAAATAAGCCTTCTCTAAAGCTAAGCTCTATAGGGAAAACGTGTGAGAAAGAAAGAAGACAAAAAGAAAAATCAGTAAAATGGCTGATATTGCTGAGTAGAATTGGATTAAGATGGAATAAATTTATAACCAAATAAAACCTGTACCCATAAACAATATAAAGCAATATCCACTAACCATGCTCAAAGCGCTTTACAAGGGGTCCCTAGTCAACTGCGACACTTAACATGTAGGACGAGACATGATGGCTGTTACTGTTAGGTGATATTACAATTTTTTTTCGGACAAATACAACACTGTTAACAGCCAGGTACTCATTTTACACCTGAATACGGTGAGGGAATGTGAGTAAAGAGTCTTTTCCAAGGACTCAACTTTGTGCCGCTCATGACTCGAACCCAGGACCTTCCGATCTGAAGGGGAATGTCATACCACTAGATCACTTCGCTCCAAAGCCGTAAAGCATGTCAAAATGTGTCCAAAATTTAGCAAGGCTTTTTCCATCTGGTATTGCATGGTCAAAAGTTATTAAATTTAATTAAGTTATCAGTTTTGTCCTCATTTTATAGTAAAATGTTGTCATAATGGTGCACACAGTTAGTCTTATATTATAGTTAAGACAAAATAAAACATCAATCTTAACTCTCTCGAGTTCACCCACATTGAGAATCGAACAAATTTGTTCGATTTTCCATGCATATGAACTCGAGAGAGTTAAAAAAAATTTGGAATATATTTAAGAAGTATTTTTGAAAAGCAAGTCCTTTAATTTTACTTAAAAACAAGATCTTATGCACATAATGATGATCACAAAACTAATACTGGCACTGATTTATGAACTTTTTGGGTAAATTTTGATTCGAAAGCAATTCTGTATTGTCGTTAAAGGTTCAAATTGTTTTGAATTTTCCAACACAGATGCAATGTAGTCGTGATGTGTTTTTTTAATCATTTGTTTTTATTCCTGCATGGATTTTTCGATTTTAGCTTTTTGTGGCTTTATAACAAATATTTTGATATGTGGAGTCTGTATATTATTTTAGCGTACTTTTTGGATTTTGATTAATTCTTATCATTCTTATAGTATTGATGGTCGATGAGTAAAGTCTCTTGTCTTTTAATAAATTAAATCGGAGCAACATTGAGCTTGGTTAGTGACCAGATATGTGACAAGGGTTGCACATAAGATAACGCCACTTGACTCTGGTGTAAATTAGTAATATGTGAGGGTTATGAAAGAGTGCCAATACGTGCACTGTGTGAACTTGAAAATACATTCCTCCTGGGGTATCAATGAACCGAGCAAAATGTAATTGTAGAATTTGTGGTGAATATTTTTTATTATTGTGATTATTATTATTATTATTATTATTATTATTATTATTATTATTATTATTATTATTATTATTATTATTATTATTATTATTATTATTATTATTATTATTATTATTATTATTATTTTTATTATTATTATCATTATTATTATTATTATTATTATTATTATTATTATTATTATTATTATTATTATTATTATTATTATTATTATTATTATTATTATGGCTTAAGAATGTATGTAATGATTCAATATTGATAGGCTCATTTCAGTGGTCTTTAATTATTAAGTAAATTGTACTAGTGTGAGTGATTTTACTTTTATGAAGGACAGATTGATAGATTTAGAAAATAGTTACTCGGTTGTAGATATGAATTTAATATCAAATATCTTTTTTATGCCGAAAGATTTGACAAGAAATAAGATAAATTTCTAGATATGATCTTATTTTTCATCTTTTTTTTCTTTCTTTTTTTTCAACTTACAGATGTCCAATGGATTCTTTTCGTGCCACCAAACAACCAGATTGGAAGTGTTCAGAATAACAACAACAACAGCAGCAACGTCATTAGTAATTTCAGTAACCACAACATCACCATTGGCAGTATTGGCAGCAACAACAATGGCAACACAAGTGGCCCAGGAATTCCCGGCAGCTTTAGTAGTTACGGGACACCGATATGAAATGGGATTATATAAGTCCATTTGGATGAATTTGTCATGGTTGTAACCTGTAGACCACCCGGTTGAATGGCTGCGTTTCTCAGCAGTTGGATTTTGTACTTTTCCTTCCGTGATTGTAGTATGTTGAATTCTCCTCAAGGCAGAGAAGCATTTGCAATCTTGGGCCCGTGTGTGCTGCAGAAGTCCACACTATCTTATTTTTCTTCTAATGAATATTCAGGCTTGGTATTTGGTTTCTGTTTTAATAGATTTTTAGACGAAATGATAGCTAACCAAGTTGGTTGAAGTGATAATTAAATTTTTGAGTACAATTTATTCCAACACATGCATTCCTTGTTATTGCAAGGACTAAGCTGAGAATGTACTAGGTGATGATCAATGATTTTGGTCGCAAATCGTTCAACTTGCAGAAATCACATTTATGTAGGAAATTTTCAAAACTAAAGACAGTGTATTGGTCTAACTCTAACGGACATAAATGGTCGTTTCACACGTCAAAATGTATCATTTTCATTGGATAGTTTTACCAATATTTATAGGTTGTCATTGGTTGGAGAATGATCTTGGCCTAAAATTAGAAAACCGCTTATTATTGGAGTTAACGATTTGCAGGACAGTTGGCATGTCCTCTGTGATGTGAGGTTCAAGAAGGAAATGTGTATCATATAGTACTGTGTAACTATGCAAAGCACAGATGCTCAATGAAAAAGCATGTTTTATATTGTTTTAAAGTGACAAAATCATTGACATTTTAAGGATGTACAAAATTATTGTGAGTCAATGGAGGCGAGAAAAGAAAAAAAAAATCATAGAGGCAAAGAGAAATCAGTTTAAAAAATAACTGGCCGAACACAGACTTGAAAGTTTTCTATGCATACATGCTTGCCATCACATCTGGCTTGCTTTTTTTCTTGCTTTTTTTACAATTTATATTTAAAACTTGTCAACTTGAGTCAACTTAAATATTTTTCACCCCTGCAGAGGTTAACCTAGGATTGTCTGTACTTGTAAAATAGAATATTTGTCACTTAACACAAGTTTCCTAGTTTTCTATAGATATAAATAAAACATTTTTAAACATTTTAAACATTGATATGTTTTGTTTGCTCTTACTGGCAAGAGGTTGTAGTCCTGTGATGGATTGTATTGTCTTGTTTTTCTGAACAAGTTGGCCTCCAGTCGTGTAAAAAAGTAGATTTAATGTGCCAAAACTAGTATTACCTGAAATAAATAATTTTTTTTTTTTCATTTGACTTCTGTCTGAACATTGTTAACATTATTGAAGTTAAGATCAGATATTAATTTGAATGTCTTACTGCCTTCGTGACATATCAAATCATTAAAAAATATTAAAATTCAGAATGGAAGGGGCTGTTTGAGGGAGAAGCATTAATTAAGTGTTAAATAAGATATTGATACCAATAAACCTTATTGGTCCAATTGTGTTCTAAAGAGTTGTGAGGAGTAAATGCAAGGGATCAACTGCCACTTTCTCAAAAATGAATTTGATTAACGATATCTTCTCTTAGATGTCTAAATTTACCGTTGGGATGATTACGATACTAGAATGATTTCCATGTGGTCATCTTAATTTGTATTGAATGTAAATATTAACATTCCTAAATGTAGTTTATGTATTTTTAAAAAAAATGTAAGTTCTATTTCACTACTGCATGTCCATGTGTTGTTTTCATTAGATTGTTACCTTGTTTCCCATCCTTAATAAATATTATCGTCTGGGTGGGGATCCTGACCTCCCATTGCGGGCAGGGAGGTACATACTGTGTCTTCTATCTCCTTATATCTGTTTTCCAACATGCTTTCTGTCTTTGTCTTGGAATGAGGTTACTTGGTTTTGTCCTGGCCCTTTCCGGAGTCCTGGCTGGGAGGGAAACAGTCAAATGCATAGTTATTGTTTTGGGAGATGATATTTTTTTCCTTGTAAATCATCTCTCTGTTATGCATTGTATTATGTTTAGTTTGCATATTATATTATATGATTGGTAAACATTTGAGTGTATTCCTCTTAGTTGGGACCTGTGCTTGTGTCTGGATGAGACTTTTAGGTGATCTCAAATTAAGTACATTGGTGGTATGCTCTTGGAATCTACATCTGATCCCTATTTGTTCTCAGTTCCCCTTTGTCTTACTTTCTCTTGGGTGCTTTAATTGTAATTCTAGAACTTTTTACTATCCCATTTTCTTCCTTTTTACTGGCGCTGATATAACCTTAACGTGTTGCAAGCGCCGTAAAACCCTTAAAAACAAACAAACAAATATTATCGTATTCTGAAGAATCGGAAGGCAAATTTTATTTCAAGGCTAGTGTTTTAAAGAAAAAAGAGGAATAGGTAGCTAATGAGGAGGGTTCTATATTTTACATAACAACAATGTGTTGTCCAGTAACTGTAATGAAGTCAAGTGTTGACAAGGGTGGACTTACTGTGTCTTCTATCCTCTTATAGCTTTTTTGTCACTTTGCTTTCTTGTCTTTGTTTTGGAATGAGATTATTTGGTTTTGTCCGGCCCTGGCCGGAGTCCTTGGATGGGAGGAAACAGTCAAATGCATAGTTATTTTTTGGGGAGATGATATTTTTTTTTTTTTTTGTAAATCATCTCTCTGTTATGTACTGTTACTTTTTTTATTCTTAACTTATGATTTGTAAACATTTGAGTGTATTCCTCTTAGTGGGGACTTGTGCTGGTGTCTGGGTGAGACTTTTAGGTGATCTCAAACTAAGTACGCTGATAGTATGCTCTTGGGATCTACATCTGTTCTCTATTTGAACCTTATCCCATTGTCTTACTTTTTCCTCAAGTCGTTTTAATTGTACATCTAGAATGTTTTTACTATCCAATTTTCTTCCTTTTAACTGGCACTGATATGACCTAAATGTGTTGCAAGCGCTGTAAAACCCTTAAAAACAAACAAACAAACAAGTGTTGACAAATTTTAATAAAATATTTTCATAATTTGTTACTGCTCTGAAATGGCTGCCTTCTCCAGGCCAGGTCCCAACTGTGCTTTTTAGCAAAAATGGCACTTTTTTTTTTTACTTTTTTAGTAAATATTTTCAAACATATATAGATATATATTTAAGGTGTGAAAGTTGGCTTGACTGATTTAGACAACAAACCATTGTATTTCATTGATAATGTTAAAATATGAGTTCTACATCGGATTGTCATGATTTGAAAATGCCACAATGTTTTGTCAGATCTTCCCTATTCTGTAAAAACACATTTTAATCATTTTGGCCAGAAAACCTGTCTTTCAAATTTTGATAGATTAAAATGGCATCAAGTTTACAATGAGATGAGGGTCACTTTAATCGATCAATATTTGAATAATGAGTTTTCTGACCAAAATGTTTAAAATGGGCTTTTTCAGAGTACAGAATGAGTTGTTCTTTGAATTGAGAGTTTAACACACATCTGATGATTCACATCTATTTATATCTGCCAAATGCAAGGGGAATCTCATAGAACCGCCATTGACTTCTGCTACATTTGAACCTTATGTGAGTTATGTATCCCAGTGTTGACTGTCCAAATGCTTAGCTGGTTAGAAACGGCGTAGGATGGATGAAATGTTGAATATTTTGTAATTCTTCTGCCAAGGGGAGTCGGTCAGATGCTAGAGTTTGTTATGAGGTGATTTCTTATTCTTCTTTTACTTCATTGTTGGGGCAGCCAATGCGATCATGGTGGCAATTGCGCCTTGTGCCGTGTTCTATATGCTCAGAATGGTCAGGAATTGGTCATGATTTGGTGCTGTCACTATTTCTTCTGGCGGATTGTTCCATTTCCACTTTTGATTTGAAGGTTTGGAGCTGATTCAGTTTTGTTACCATAATTTACTTCTGACAGGTGATATTTAAGGAAACGATTGATATAATATTATTGAATGCAAATTGATTTAAATTCTTTAAAAAGGAAAGTTATCCCTTTTTAACTATATTGCATTGATATAAATGGAATATATTAGAAAAGAATAAAGGTTTTAGGTGTCATCTGATCTCTTCCCTATGACTGTGAGGATTGGTACATCTCGTCGTGTTTTTAGGTAATTATGGGTAAGGACGTTGCTT
This sequence comes from Berghia stephanieae, assembly GCF_034508935.2. NCBI lineage: Eukaryota > Metazoa > Mollusca > Gastropoda > Nudibranchia > Aeolidiidae > Berghia > Berghia stephanieae. The sequence continues at coordinate 142,195,211 of NC_088360.1, read as the reverse complement.
TACCTTGTGTTTCTACTACAAAGAGATTTTTGATCACTTTATATATTCACTCCTAATTGCTTTGGATTTTATCCATTTATATTGATTGATTGATTGATTGTAATGTATGATTAAACCTGCATGTTGGATGGGACTGATTGACTGACATGATGAACTATTTATTATCTTGTAATTGTATTAATGATGACTTGCAACGGTGTTTGTTGCGCTAAACGACACCATTTATAAATATGCATAAATAAATTTGATCTTGCTACTTGGACTGGTGAAAAATGTAGACAGAATATTTGCTCTTTAACTTGTTCTTTTTTTTTTTTGTTTTTTTTGTTTTTGTTTTTTTTTTTTTTTGTTGGACTTGACAATATGTTTTCTGATGACACGTTTCGGACATGTGATATTTTCCTGTGAGAAATACAATATGCTGGGTAAAATATATGTTCTATATTGTTCTCATTATCAGTCCCTATGGTATTTATCTGTCGAGTATGAAGATGAGAGTTGCTGGAAGAAATTTGCCTTGTAAATTGTCACTATAACCTGAAAATGAATACATATTTTAACAGATAAAATATTAAGTATGAAAGTTTTATGAATATTTCATATATCTATGTATACGTCTAATTTCATTATTTTTGAGATCCTTGTGCAAAGTATTACTATTACATAACAATGACAGAATTTATCTTGCGTGATAGAAAAAAAAATAAAGAAATATATAAATTTTATATTTTTAGTTCCAATAAATGACAAAACACGCGGGGATCCTAGCAAAATATTGTTTTAAAACATTTTGACTATGGCACATTTCTTCGAGTTTGCTGTACCATTTTTGATGTGCGCTATTATTTTTTTTATGAGACAATATTTATTAACTGGTATGAATTGTATTTATTCTTTTATCACAAATGACTATAACTGTTTGTTTTTTAAAATTAATGTCACTATCAGTTTAATAGTTTAGGGTTGTAACTTTTAATTGGATTTTGATGGATGAATGATTCAATGATATTTTTAATGTATTTAAAGGCAAGCAAAATATGTTTCATCTCGGTTTATTTCTTTTGTTTAAAGTCTCTTTTAGGTTTATTAATTATAATTTACGATAAGATGACACGCTGTCAGTCAGTTGCAATGTGGACAATATTTGTCTTTGGTGTTGAATGTTTTTAGTTAGTACACTCCCACCCCCCTTTCCTCTTATTATTTATTGTACCTATATGTTTATATATTATCTCTCTCTCTCTCTCTCTCTCTCTCTCTCTCTCTCTCTCTCTCTCTCTCTCTCTCTCTCTCTCTCTCTCTCTCTCTCTCTCTCTCTCTCTCTTGGTGTGATAATGGTCTCTCCTCCTTTGCAATCTGTCCGGAAAGTTCTGCGTGGGGTTCCTGGCCTCCCATAGTGGGCAGGGAGGCACTTACTGTGTCTTCTATCCCTTTATAGCTTTTTTCCAATTTGTTTTCTGTCTTTGTCTTGGAATGAGATTACTTGGTTTTGTCCTGTTCTTGGCTGGAGGGAAACAGTCAAATGCATAGTTGTAGTTTTGGGAGATGATGTTTTTTTCCTTGTAAATCATCTCTCTGTTATGTTTCATTACATTTGTTATTTTGAATGGATAAATGTAAGCATTTGAGTGTATTCCTCTATGTTGGATATTGTGCTTGTTTCTGGATGAGACTTATCGGAGCGGGTGGTTGGATGGGAGCATCACCCTTGAATCATATACCTATGATGTTCGCATGGGTGTACGATCCGATAGTGATGTCGTTTCTTCTTCTCTTTACTAGCCTATCCTGCTTCTTTGGTTTGTGATTGTATTTTTGACAGGGGATATTTTTTTTTTCTGTAAATCTTCTGCCTGTTTGTTCTTGGTTATTTATAATTTAGCTTATGATATCTTTAGGTTATGATTTTGATTTACATTTGTACTATTTTTGTTAGATTGCTTGTTTTTTTGTTTCAGCGGTCTCTCATATAACCTCAATTGTGTTGGAAGAGACCTAAAGCAACAAACAAACAAAAAAAGACTTATCGGTGATCTCAAACTAAGTCCATTGATGGTATGCTCTTAGAATCTACATCTGATCCCAGTTCCCCTTCGTCTTACCTTTTCTGGGTGCTTTAATTATAATTCTAGAATTTGACTGTCCCATTTTCTTCCTTTTTACTGGCGCTGATATAACTTAAATGCGTTGCAAGGGCTGTAAAACCCTTAAAAACATAAAAACAGCAAAGTTAGCTTCATTTTTTTCACAGGGTGTTTAAGTGACTACACATCTGCTTAAAGATATTATTATGCTTGTGTAAAGTTATGTTGCTATCTATTTTAATCTTTGGCAATTATGAGAGATTTAATTGTTTGTACGAGGACAGCCTCGATGAGTAATTCATGATGATCTGAGAGAAGGGAACATTTTTTTCTAGATTTAAAATGGAATAATATGTAATGGCGTTTGTATGATTTATATTTGGTGGGGGATTTTTTTTTCTTGTGTGTGTGTACTTTGCTATGTGTTTTTGGGGGGTTTTTTGGCCTTTTTTACTGTGGCTTTTTTTGGGGGGGTTTTTTGCCCTTTTTTCTGTATGTTTTTATTTTTTGGGGGCTTTTTTTTTTAATGCTTTTTCTTTTTCTTTTTTTTTTTTTTTTTTTTGTGTCAGGTATTTGCTGAGAAGGTAAACCTAATAAGTGGGGTGTAGTGGCCGTGGCATCAGTATGTTAGCTTTCAACATAAATCTTAAATCATTTGACTGTCTTGTTATTGTTGTTATCATTATTATTACTATTATAATAGAAATAAATTTCAATTCTTTTTTTTTTTTTAAAAAGACCACTGAGATTAGAGACTATTACTGTCAGGATTTATTTCATGTATGTTTTTTATGCTGTTGTTAATTTACTCGAGTTCAACATAAAAGAAAATTGAATACATATTTTCAATTGCCTGTTCCTATGAATTAAGAACTGATATGACATATGTTAACAGGCATGCTTATTATAATTATAATTATACTTTTAAAACTCGTGAACAAACCTTGAGCAGACATTCTTTTGTGCCAGAAGACACTTTGAACTCTTGACCTCGGTGTCAGATCAAACTGATGGAAGTGCTATCCATTACATTCAATACAAAATCAGCATTTTAGAGCAATGATCACAGGCATGTCTTGATCTGATACTTTAATCTCTTGGCAAATTGAGTCGTTCATACTTTTCAACAGCTAGATAACTAATTAATTTGGACATGTCATCATTTGAGGTGCCCTCAGGGTTGAATATTTGCTTGAAATTTTGAGAACATGCTCGTTTTTCGAGTGTTGAGCAAATAGCTGTAAAAGAATTCTAAATTGAATCTAGTTTTTCTTAACATCGATTTGAGCGTTTCAACAGATTTGTTTTTTAAATGCTAGAAGATTAATTTCTTTACTAATAATGACTTTTGAAAAAAAACAAAAATTGCCGATTGGTCCCTTTCAAACAAGACTGCAAAGAATAGATCACATATTATGCAAAAATATCACAAATGAATATTGATTTTGGAGTAGGGTGTATTCAATGTATAAGTAAAGAAGCTTCCTCTGTATGAAAATGAAAAATTGATTAGCAGAGTTCTGGGTGGGGATCCTGACCTCCCATAGCGGGCAGGGAGGTACATACTGTGTCTTCTATCGCTTTATATCTGTTACTGTTATCCAACATGCTTTCTGTCTTTGTCTTGGAATGAGATTACTTGGTTTTTTCCTGACCCTCGTCGGAGTCCTGGCGGGGAGGGAAACAGTCAAATGCATAGTTATTGTTTTGGGAGATGATATTTTTTTCCGTGTAAATCATCTCTCTTATGTATTATTATATTTGTTATTTTTAATGTTTAATGTAAGCATTTGAGTGTATTCCTCTTTGTTGGATTTTGTTCTTGTGTCCGGATGAGACTTATAAGTGGTCTCAAACTAAGTACTTTGATAGTGTGCTCTTGAAATCTACATCTGATCCCTATTTGTTCCCAATTCCCCTATATCTTACTTTTTCTTGGGTGCTTTAATTGTAATTCCAGAACTTTTTACTATCCCATTTTCTTCCTTTTTACTGGCGCTGATATAACCTAAATGTGTTGCAAGCGCCGTAAAACCGTTAAAAACAAAACAAAACAAAACAACCGATGTCTTTGTCAACTCTTAGCTTGACATTGCCCCAAGAATTAAGTCAAAGTGCAGGTGACGACTTTCCAAAACTAAGTGAGAAGTGAGTTGTACTCACCAGCACAGCCAATTGGATCAATTGTTTCCTTGAGCACTACTCACATTTCACTTTCTTTGTGGTGATCATCGCTTTATGACGTAATTTTTAGAGAAATGTCGGTCTCTCTATGAGTTCAGGGGAAAGCTTCAGGAGCTTCCGCTGGTGTAAGATTAAATTGAAAACGTTGAAGCTTGAAGAAATGAATAACAATTGGAAATTGAAGGGAAGCTTCAATTGAATGAATGAAAATAGATAATGTGAATGTTTCGGGTTTCCCCTTTATCAACAAAACGCGCTGAATGATGAAGGGGAAACCTGAAACATCTACATTATCTGTTTTCACTATTATTAAATAGAAGTGTCCATTCAATTTCCGATTGTTATTTGAGATTTATAAAATATGAAAAGCTGTGTATGGAGCAGTGTTTTACACACAACTTTTCAGATTTTCACTCTGTAAATGATGTAAACATCTCATGCTGATAACACACAACCAAATCTAATCCGTCAATGTTCCAAGTGTTGCATTTATGTAAATGTGAGATTTAACTTATTATTGCCGGTAAGTCGGCGATTGCATCATCATCATCCGGTGATTGTCTAATATTGATTACCACCACTGTTGACATCATTATCGTGATCACCTAGATATCAATATGATACCATCTACCAGCATCTTCTTGTACGAACTCATGATGTAATTTATAGAGAAATTGAAGCCGGTGAGAGCATCAGTGATTTACATTGCAAAAATCTTCATGATAGTCTTTTCTTTTTTTTTTCTCTCTCTCTCTCTCTCTCTCTCTCTCTCTATCTCTCTCTCTCTCTCTCTATCTCTCTCTCTCTCTCTCTCTCTCTCTCTCTCTCTCTCTATCTATCTATCTATCTATCTATCTATTTATCTCCATTCGTATAAAAATTTATTTCTTTTTTTCTGGGTTTTTTTTTTTTTTTTTACATTTACAGAATTTCAGGAAAGTGATTGTGAAAACTATAGTTTTGGCCTTGATCTAAGGAGTCTTAATGATTTGCAGATTAAAAGCGTTGTTAAAAACTTTTTTTTTCTTCTTACATTTTAGTTTTTTCTTTATTTAGTTAGGTTTTGCGAGCCTTGACTGATTAATTCATCTTATTAGAATAAAAGTAGTTACCTCTATATTTACTTTTTAAAATTAAGTTGTTTTTCTTAGAAATGGAGATTTTTGTCAATGATCACGTCTTATTAAAATTATTATTAATTTGCTCCTGTCATCATGGCAAATATTTACCGAGCTACCTCATGCCAACTAGACAACATGATAAAGTATATTTATTCTAATATGACTATGATAACTTTCATGTGTATTGTTCTAGAATATTCCAATTGATACAGTTTGTCGTTCAATTTAGCTCTTATAATTGTCTTGCAGCATCTGATATTAGTTGAATAGAATATAATTACCATTATTGAATTGACCGCAGCATTGAAAGATCAGCCAGAGGGTTGGGGGCCCAGACTTCCCCCTGTATAGTTGATCTGTTGTCAGATCTAGGTGTAGTTTTGTGTCCATGTCTTGGAAAGATGACCAAGTGCCTTGGATCTTTTTCAGAGAGGGAGACAGATTGATATTTTCACCAGTGTGGACATATTAACTCACTCAATCCTACTGGGTGGGGATCCTGACCTCCCATAGTGGGCAAGGAGGTACATGCTGTGTCTTCTATCCCCCCATACCCGTTTCCCAATTGTTTCCTGTCATTGTCTTGGAATGAGATTACTTAGTTTTGTCCTGATCCTTGCCGGAGCTCCTTGGCAGGGAGGGAAACAGTCGAATGTATAGTTATAGTTTTGGGAGATGATATTTTTTTCCTTGTAAATCATCTCTCTGTTATGCATTGTATTATGTTGAGTTTACATATTATATTATATGATTGGTAAACATTTGAGTGTATTCCTCTTAGTCGGGACCTGTGCTTGTGTCTGGATGAGACTTTTAGGTGATCTCAAACTAAGTACATTGGTGGTATGATCTTGGAATCTACATCTGATCCCTATTTGTTCCCAGTTCCCCTACGTCTTACTTTTTCTTGGGTGCTTTAATTGTAATTTTATAACTTTTCACTATCCCATTTTCTTCTTTTTTACTGGCGCTGATATAACCTAAATGTGTTGCAAGCCGTAAAACCCTTAAAAACAAAAACAATCACTCAATCCTAGAGATTTTTGCTACTTTTCAAAACTGAAAAAATTGTATTAAAACTAAGCATGGGCATAGATAGTTTTATTTCAACTACCATTAACATGTAAAAATTAAGAACATTAGCTTTGATACTACGCCTTTAATTTGTCTCAGATAAATGTAATAAATAGGCATGGGGTAAAAGTAACCCGGGTTAACTACGGATATAGTCGGGTGTTGGAGTCGAGTGAGTTAACAATTATTTATATCGATATCGTAAACATTTGAATTTAGCCCACATGGCAAATTACCATTGCCTGTGTCTCGGATGGACTTCTATAGTGGCTCTTAACTGCCAGGGGTTCAATATAGTTCAGTTGCTGGGTGGGGTTCCTGACCTCCCATAGTGGGCAGGGGGGTACATACTGTGTCTTCTATCCCCTTATAACTGTTTTCCAACATGCTTTCTGTCTTTGTCTTGGAATGAGATTACTTGGTTTTATCCTGGCCCTGGCAAGAGTCCTAGCTGGGAGGGAAACAGTCAAATGCATAGGTATTGTTTTGGGAGATGATGTTTTATTCCTTGTAAATCATCTCTCTGTTATGTATTATTATAATTGTTATTTTCAATGTATAATGTAAACATTTGAGTGTATTCCTCTTTGTTGGATTTTGTGCTTGTGTCCGGATGAGACTTATAGGTGATCTCAAACTAAGTACATTGGTGGTATGCTCTTGGAATCTATATCTGATCTCTATTTGTTCCTAGTTCCCCTACGTCTTACTTTTTCTTGGGTGCTTTCATTGTAATTCTATAACTTTTTACTATCCCATTTTCTTCCTTTTTACTGGCGCTGATATAATCTAAATGTGTTGGAAGTGCCGTAAAACCCTTAAAAACAAAACAAAACAAAAATAGTTCAGTTGGTAGAGCACTCACTTCACATGCAAAGGGGCCAGGTTCTGTCCCAGGTGAAGTCGAGATTATTTTTATTTTTTTCTGACCCCCCCCCCCCCCCCCCCCCCCCTTGTCCACCCAGTAGTGATTGGTTAACTGGGTCTGTTAGATCTGGTGGAATGTATTTTGCAATAGACTAGCATCCTATCCAAAGGGTAGCAAGCAATTGAATTGTTATTGTTTGTTTCACGTTGTAGAAATTGGGATGAATTCTGGTTCCATGGGTCTGATGGCTGTGAAGAACTAATTAACTCGCCACACTCATTAATCTCTCTTAAATCTATTTCTGTTCTCTCTTTGAACTGGTCCACTGGTCCCCAGTTCAAAGAGAGAACAGAAATAGATTTAAGACAGATTTATTAGTGTGGCTAGTTAATTAGTTTTTTAAAGGAATTTATCCTGGTTTCTATAGCGTGAAACAGACAATAATTTTTTCCTGTGCGCTTATTTGCACAATCATCCAACATCTTTTTCTTCTTTTTTTTTGTTTTTGTTTCTGGTGCTCATATTAGTAATTAGTTTTTAAGGTGTCACAAGTGATAACTCTTCAACACAAAACCCAAAAGCTGAAGTATCAAATAAAGTTTTACAAAACAATGGTAACAATTTTATTCCACCACTTTATTTAGAATAGTCTGAATCACTTGATCTAGAATAATGTCAATTTCAATTTTATTACACCGCTTAGCCTATTTAGTGGTAATTTGAATTGGTACAAAGTGGGGGAAAATATGGGTAACTTTTTCTTATGATTTTTTTTTTTTTAAGTTTATCTGATCAGGTGTTCTAAATGCTTTTCTTTTCTTTTCATGCATATATATGTCAAAGTATACCACTCAATTCTAATGAAGACCAAATATGTTCTCGGCATTTGTTATGTGTTTCTTCTTCGTCTGCATCAAATTAACAGACTCAGTCAGAAAAGTATTACCGTCAATGTGCTTGTCCAGAGGAGAAAGAATAGAGGTGACTTGCTGTGTCTTTTATCCTCTTTATCTGTTTTCCCATTCCATGGTGCTCTCTGTCTTAGTTCTGGATTGGAATTACTCAGATTTTTGTTCCTAGGCCTGATGGGATCCTTAGCTGGAAGGCTGGGTGGGGATCCTGACCTCCCATAGTGGGCAGGGAGGTACATACTGTGTCTTCTATCCCCTTATATCTGTTTTCCAACATGCTTTCTGTCTTTGTCTCGGAATGAGATTACTTGGTTTTGTCCTGGCACTGGTCGGAGTCCTAGCTGGGAGGGAAACAGTCAAATGCATAGTTATTGTTTTGGGAGATGATATTTTTTTCCTTGTAAATCATCTCTCTGTTATGTATTATTATTTTTATTTGAATGTATAATGTAAGCATTTGAGTGTGTTCCTCTTTGTTGGGATTTGTGCTTGTGTCTGGATGAGACTTGTAGGTGATTTCAAACTAAGTACATTGGTGGTGTGCTCTTGGAATCTACATCTGATCCCTATTTGTTCCCAGTTCCCCTTTGTCTTACTTTTTCTTGGGTGCTTTAATTGTAATTCTATAACTTTTCACTATCCCATTTTCTTCCTTTTTACTGGCGCTGATATAACCTAAATGTGTTGGAAGTGCCGTAAAACCCTTAAAAACAAACAAACAATTAGCTGGAAGGGAGATGGTCACCTTTTTTTTTTTTTTTTTGCTTGTAAATCATCTCTCTGTTATTTACTTTTTTAGTTGTATTGAATATTTGGTACTTTGCAAACGTATGACTGTATCATTTAAAGTGGGGTCCTTCGCTTGTGCCTGGATGGGACTTTCAATTTCAGATTTACAAATTTTATTCTATCTTTTTTGGGTTTTTTGGGGTTTTTTGGCTGGCGTTGAAATGACCTGATATAGTGTCGCAGGTGCTGTAAAGCCCCCCAAAACAACAAACAGAAGGAAAACATTTTTTAAATGTGTTTTGTATGTAATTTTGAAAAACATATTAGCAAGAGTGAAGTACTTGCCATTTAATAACTTGATATTCAAAACTTCATAAGGTGACAGATTAAAGGAAACAAGTTGTGAATGAATGAGCTTAACAATATCGCACAGGCAGCATTGTGAAGAATTCATTACATCCCAGTCTGATTGATCTTACATTATATATACATATATATGTGTGTAAAATGGCAAACGCTTTCAGTTATTGTACAGTAGATGTCAGATTCCATCGAGGAGTAGCTGGTGGTGTACGAGTCTGTGACTAAAATGTCATTTTCATCTCATTTGATGGGGGAAGGACAAGGCGGAGAAACAATGGGGAAGTAACTCTCAAATATTTTTGTTTCCCCTTTTAAAAAAAATATCTACATGTTAAGTGGTTAAAAAATGTGTCTATTGAGTATATTTTTCTCAGCTTACATCTGGTGAGGGGCTTTAAAAAGACGACAAATTAGAGAGATATATGTCACGTGTTAATCTTTCTTTTCCTTTTTTTTTTTTTTTTGGGGGGGGGGGGGGGGGGGGGGGGGGGGGGAAGGGGGATGAACCAGCCCTCTTTATCTCCTGGGTCCTAATCCTATCATTTTCCTTTCAGTTAGTAAAACTGTCGTTAGGGCATTTATACTTCCCCAACAATATATAAAGTTCAGAATGGAAATAATTTGAGACAGAGAAAATTAACATTCCAGAACTCATACGCTTGTGATTAGTGTCATTTGGTTGGGGTTTTGTATTTTTGGGATAGATTCTATTTTTTTTTCTGTGTATTCCCATTTAAATTGCTGATTGAAGCCCAACGTGACCTTTGAATGTAGAAACACCTTGAATCTGACGCCTACTGTATAACTGTCTTCCTTTATATTTATTAATAATATTATAAATGATAATGATAATTATCGAGGCCAAGTAACTGTGTACTGGTACTTGTATATAGTTATTTTATACATGAGTCGGTGTGGGTGTTTATCAATGTAAACCTTTTTTGTTTTAAATGACCGTATTGTGTACTATTTGTGGGAAACAGTGCAACAAACATTCATTAAGTCTTGTCCAGTCCAAGGATGTGGTGCATTTTCTTGGATTGGAATCAACAGTAGATGTTTGAGATCCATTCATAACTGGTCAAACACGGTTGTTCAATCATCTGAGGTAAACTCTTTTTTTTTGGCTATGCAGTAAATTTTTTTTCAGATTTCATTTTCAGAGATGCCAACCATTAGGTAATGTCAAAATAAGCACGTCGGTGGATTGCTCATGGAATCTTATGTTTCCCATTCAAACAAATCCCCTTTGTCTTGCTTTTTAGTTGTGTTTTTTTTCTTCTTTTTTTCCAGATTTACAACTTTCCGCTATTATCCTTATTATCACTGAAATGATCTAATATGATTTTTTTTTTAAACATAAAGATGGTGCCAATATGAAAAATAAAAAAAATATTCTAGAATTATGAATTTTATGGCGAGCCACCATTTTCCTTGTCAGTGTCTCTATATTAATTGCGAACAGTTGAACAGTTCAATTTTAATAATCAAAGATGGACCCTATTGGATAATACTTTTATTGTTGTTTTTTAAATAACACATTTTTTCCTCCAAAAAAGTACACATTTCTGATTCTTGAGGTTGGCATCTCTGCATATTTCTTTGAGGCAACTTTTTTGTCTGTTTTATTTTTTTAAAAGTAATTACAAAAAAACTCTGGGCTATCATAGGAGTAGTGCCTGAGGAGCTAGGGTGAGGTGACTTACTCAAGGCTTCACAGTGCAGAAGTTGTGGCATGAACCCCACAACTGCTTGGTTTGTGTGGATACCTCTGTGTCACACTCCCCCATCTCTCAACAGGTCTTCTTTTTCCAATAAACCGAGTATTTCTTTTGATGTGCATATCCAATTGAAAAACAAAACCAAAAAATGGAACTTTTAAGCATTTCGGCTGGAAAACTGGCCCTTCTTATCTTGTCAAAAAGTATCAATCCTGAAACTTCAGCCATGTCCCAGGTTTGAGAGTTTTAAAGCAAGATCAGGGTCATTTTAATCGGTCGATATATTTGAATGACAAGTTTTCTGGCCAAAATTCACATATTACTACTTAGCTACTATGCTGTACTCTGAATAAAAAACCTCCATAGTAGGTAAGTAGTAATAGTAAAATGTGGATTAGATAACCAGACATTAGGATGTCTCATCATACAAAGTTTTAAGTTTGCTGATGACTTAAGTCCTCAAAAGGACTTCAAAAGGACCCAAATTTGTATTCCACATTCATATATGCGCTTTCACTTTGCTGAATTTTTATTTTCAATTCCTAGCCATTTTTGTAGATTGTCAACCAGTCCACCTTGGTCCAGAACAGATCAATTGAGTTTTATTTGAGTGTTGGGGATTATCCGGCTTGCAGTTGATGATTACAAGAATACTGTGTTTAGTTGCCTGGCTTATATAATGACCATTATAAACCATTTTGTTGTCAATGCACCATGTAAATTTGTATGACGAAAGATTCCACGGTTATAATTGTGGCATCATTATTTTTTTTTTCTTCCCCCTTTTCCTTTTTGTAAATTTGATTTTAGTTTTCACAAATTTTTTTAATTTAGTGCTTTCAAAATTTGTGTCTAATGAAAGTAGTTTTATGTCATGTAGGGAAATTTTTGTTTTGTTTTTGTATTTGTTTTCTTTTTTTAGGAATCATTGGATTTTTTATTCTTTTCTATTCTTTTTTTTTGTTTATAACCATTTTTTTTTTCAATGTGAAAAAAATATGCTTCTTATTAATCGAAATAAAAGAAAATAAATAAACTTCTCTCCTTTAAATCTGTTCTCCTTGTTTTTCATTTTAATTTTTTTAACGTGAATGGTTATTGGATGCAAATGAGAGGAGTGTTTTTTTTCCATTTATCCTCCATTTAGTCCTGGGTGGGGTCTTTTGACCTCCCAATAAAGGCAAAGAGGTCAATATTGCTATGTCTTGTATTCCTCTTTAGCTGTTTTTCCTCCAAATTGATCTTGTCTTTTCCACATTGCTCTCGTCTTTGTTCTGATTTGGCATTGCTTGTTTTTTCCCCTGGTCCTGGCAGGGATGCCTAGCTGAGAGGCTGGGTGTGGGAGGGACCTGCTGTGTCTTCTATCCCCCTGTATCTGTTTTCCAATATCTTTCTATCTTCTTGGAATTAATGAGATTACTTAGTTTTGTGCTGACCCTGGCCAGAGTCCTTGGCTCAGAGGGAAACAGTCGAATGTATAGTTTTGGGTAACGATATTTGTTTCCTTGTTAATCATCTCTGATATGTAGTTTTGTTTTTTTTATTTGTAAACATTTGAGTATTCCTCTTAGTGGGATCTTGTACAGGTGTCTGAGTGAGACTTTCAGGTGATCTCAAACTAAGTACTAAACTGATAGTATGCTCTTGAAATTTACATCTGTTCCCTAATTGAATCATTCCCCTTTGTCCTACTTTTTCCTCAAGTACTTTTAATTGTACATCTAGAATATATTTACTGTCCAATTTTCTTCCTTTTGACTGGTGCTGATACTGATATAACCTAAACGTGTTGCAAGCGCCGCGAAACCGTACTCAGATGTAAAATGAGTACCTGACCGTTTGAAACATCGTCTCTGTCAGAAAAAAATTGTATTATCGCCTAACAGGCGTCCTGTCTCGTTCTTTATGTTATGTGTTGCTGTTGGTCAGGGACCCTTTGTAAGCACGTTTAGGGGATATTGCGCTATAGAAAAGCTCAATTTCCTTCTTTTAAAAAAAAAAATCCAGCCATGATCAGTCTGGGTGTAAGCGTAGCCATCGTTAACATATATATAGCCTGACACAAGAACCCTCTGGGACTGGCAGTTTGATGTAATTTTTTAGGTTTGTGTAGGTCTAGTGAATATTGTCGTTAGTAGAGCTCAAGGAAACTATATTTCATTGGTTGAACTATTGAATACAACTCACGATTTGTTTTCTTTTGTGGCTAGAGACTGGCATTTTGACATCAATTTTTGGTCAGTGTCAGGCCATAACTTTACGAAGATGGCTATGGTGTAAGCCACATTGGCATCATCGGGTATTGCAACAGTAAGTCAAAGTCAAAGTTGATTTGGCAACATTTAATTTTATTTATAACAAATCATTTCCATTCCATGGTTTTCAGTTACACACAAGCCGTAGTCATATTATAATATACTTAGATTTGGAGAAATCTCCAATCAATTACAAGTGAATATAAAAATGGAGACTAAATGATATATATTTTTACTGCCAGCATGTCGATACGATTAATGTAACCTTTCTGTAATGGTCATATTCCATGGAGTACAAGTGGAAACTACCCTTTCAGTCATGACTAGGTCAACAGCTATTTAAGCCAAATTACAAAAGACACGTCCCCTTCCTGTTCCCTTAGGTCAACACCCCAATGAAACAGTAACACACCACTTGCTTGAATGTCAACCTCTTGAAGACCTGAGATCCTATTTCCTCCCACCAAATCCAAGCATCAGTAACACACTGTATAGTCACCTGGAACAACTACAAAAAGACGTCTAACTTCTACGTCATGGCACAAGACCGAAGGTGGTTGCTGGTTCAGATAAGTAAGTAAGTCATGACTAGGATAGCAAACAAGAACACTGCCAGCGTGTCATTACCTAACAATGACAATGCTCGATGCTATAAAGTTGATAAAAATATGAACTGTCAAGTCATCTAACTGGGATCCAAGCCAACTGCAACACTTAACAAGTAAGAAAAGACTTTAAAATTAAAAAAAAAAAAGAAAAGAAAGAAAATTCCCTTTATTCATCCCATAGGGGAAATTTGTCTCTAGGGTCTATTCCATGGAAGACTGGAATAACCCAGGCATCAGCTGCAGTGCAGAGCCGCAAATTGAGCTAATGCTGGGTGACTCGCTCAAGGCCACACAGCGCAGCGGCGGGTGATCTAACTCGGTACCTTTCCGGTAAGAAACAAAAACCGTACCTATAAGAGGGTGATTCATTTAAAAAAAAAAAAAAAAAAAAGTTCAACAGAAACAGCACTGTTAACAGCCAGGTACTCATTTTACACCTGTGTGCAGTGAAAGAATGTTGATTTAAGGTTTTTCCAAGGACCCAGAGTGAGTGTCAAACCAGAGACCTACTGGTTGGATGGTGATTGTCATTCCACAAGACCATAAAAACCGCACATAATGGCATATGATTTATAATATTTTAATGAACAAAAATGAATATAAAACAGCTTCTTCCAGACTCAAAACCCTTCATCAGCCAATAACAAAAACAATAAAAACAATTTTAAGATCGCTGTTTTGCTTTAGAAGCCTAAATGATGAAGCACCTGACTACATTAAAAGCCTGGGTGGGGTTCCTGACCTTCAATAGTGGGCAGGGAGGTACATACCGTGTCTTCTATCCCCCTATTTCTGCTTTCAAACATGCTTTCTGTCTTTGTTTTGGAATGAGATTACTTGGTTTTGTCCTGGCCCTGGCCGGAGTCCAAGCTGGGAGGGAAACAGTCAAATGCATAGTTATTGTTTTGAGAGATGATATTTTTTTCCTTGTAAATCATCTCTCTGTTATGTATTATTATATTTGTTATTTTGAATTTATAATGTAAGCATTTGAGGGTGTTCCTCTTAGTGGGGGCAGTGCTTGTGTCCAGCTGAGACTTATAGGTGGTCTCAAACTAAGTACATTGATGGTATGCTCTTGGAATCTACATCTGATCTCTATTTGTTCCCAGTTCCCCTTTGTCTTACTTTTTCTTGGATGCTTTAATTGTAATTCTAGAACTTTGTACTATCCCATTTTCTTCCTTTTTACTGGCGCTGATATAACCTAAATGTGTTGCAAGCGCCGAAAAACCCTTAAAAACAAACACATTAAAAGCATGTTAGAAATATATGTACCAAATAGGAAATTACGATCATCGACTGACAAAAAAAAGCTTACTCTTAGAAATAATTATAAATATAAATTTTATGGCAGCCATTCCTTAACTCTCACTGAGCACCTTGTGTGGAATGACCTGCCCAGAAGGATAAGAGAAATCTATTGATAGTTTTAAATAATTGTTAAAGCAATACCTTTTTTACCGTTACATTTTCGTGATATTGATACGGTATTACATACACTGTGCTGCTATTGATATCATTGTGTAGCAATGACTATGAAAAATGTTTTTTTCTCTTTTTGAGGAAATTTTTTGTCTAAAATCAAAGCCCTATCTCCACTGAGTAAAAATGTTTTTGAAAATTGAAAATCCATTCATAAATTAACAAGTTATGCAGTTTCAATGGTGTCATTTATTTGGATGACCCGCAAAGAGGAAAAAAACGCGAAAATATGGGACGCTTTTTCGGCATTTTTTTTCGGCCTTTGGTTGTATCTTGCGTAATAAGTGGATTAAAAGATTGAAACTTGAAGAGCAAATTAGGATGGTGTTTTGTAAAATACGGGAAAAGTACTCGTCATATTCAGATGAAATTTTACAACCAAAAAGAAGAAATGTTCATGTATTACCTTGTCAGCGACAAAACCTCCACGCCCGGTAGTTTTAGAAATATTTTACTCCAAAGAGTAAAAATCTATTTTTAACGGTCTTCTGGTAATCGCACGACTTTTGTCGCTTGACATAATCTACAATGACCCTTTTTCTAACTGTGTGCCAACTTTCAGTCATATTCATCGATAAACAGCGTCGTAATTAATTTTTTAAAATAGCATATAAGAAACGGCTTCGTCCCATATTTTGACGCAAATTCGGGCACTTCGTGAGCGAAAAAGAGGCCCAAAGATTTGTGCGGGATAGTCATTGCTACATTGTGGTAAACAGTTTTATACTAGTAAATTTTGTATATTTATTTTTAACGTGCATTGAGCATCACACAGTGATGAAAATGCGTGATATAAATGCCATGTTTAATTATTATTTTATTATTAATACATCAATTAACATCCAGTCAAGCAGCAGAAAAATATTTCTTTGATGTCTGTCTAGACTTTAAGCGATTTTTTAATTGTTTTTATTCATTGGCTGAAGAAGGGTTTTGAGTCTGGAACGTGCTGTGTTCGTTATTTTGTTCTTTTTCAAAGCTGTCATAATATTCACTTTTGTTCGTTAATCTTTACAAGTCCACATCTTCTATCAGCTTAGTATCACTTTGAATTGAATAAATATTTTGTGAGAATTACTTTCATATTTTAATAGAAAAAAACAAAATGAACACTGTGAGAATATTTTGGTATTTTTGACAACAACAAACATCATCTGGACAGTCTCATGAGGAAGGCATGGCAGGAATCCGTACACTCTGAAGGGAAATACTTGTAGTAAAAATTGAGGCTGAGCTCTTCAGCCTTGAAGCCAAACTTTTGGTATAACAACATGGCTGGATTGGAGGCGGACACGTGCAGAACCACATCTTTACCCATGCAGGTCTGAAATTGAGTTGGGCGAACAGGGGGTGGGGTGGGTGGAGAACAATAGAGAGAATTTGAAGAAAAAAAAATTAAATTAAAAAGTTGAGCTTTTATTTCGCGCAATATCTACTTAGTATGATCAAATTAGTTTACAAGGGACCACAAACCAACAATAACACTTAACATGTAAGACGAAATACAACAGATATAAGACACATCAACAGTCAACCTATCTGGTCTAAGATGTGAAATTGTTTCTTCTTCCAAATCTTCTCTTGAATTAAACGACTAGCTTAGAGTATTTCATTAAAACAAAGCAAAGTTACATTTCTAATACTGAATGTCTGTAGAGTTTTGTTAAATCTCTCAATATTACTCAATAACATTTTTTTAAAAGAGCTTTTATATAGAGCAATATCCACTTAACATGCTCAAAACGCTTTACAAGGTGTCTCTAGCCAACAGCAACTCTTAATATGTAAGGCGAGACATGGTGCCTGTATAGCAATATAACAATTTTCCCTACACAGACAATGCTGTTAATGGCCAAGTGCTCATTTTACACCTGGATATGTGAAAAAAAGAGCCTTTTCCAAGGACTCAACTTTGGACCAATCTGAAGGCGAGTGCCATACAACAGGACCACAAAGCTACACAATATTTTGATACTAGTATGTACGTAGGTTATTGCAAATGAGGCTGTATTTGAATATAATAAAAATAATGTCTTACTTGTATAAGATGATAGAGCATGAAAGAAGCAATGCCCACCCCCCTCCATTCTGGATGTGTAAAAATGAAGGATATGTACGCCTCGTTGTAACCCCTGTCTGGCACCATGAAGGCAAAGGCTATCACAATCTTCCTGTTTGGAAGAAGATGAGAAATGGGTTAGAATGTGGCTACGATTATGACTATTTTGACAAATATTTGCAGTTAACCTTTAACCCCATAACCTATATTATATATATATTATACTAGTAAAATTTGTATATCTATTTTTAACGTGCATTGAGCATCACACAGTGATGAAAATGTGCGATATAAATGCCATGTATAATTATTATTTTATTATTAATATATCACTTAACATCCAGTCAAGAGGCAGAAAAATATTTCTTTGACATCTGTCAAGATTTTAAGCGATGTTTTTATTGTTTTCAATCATTGGCTGAAGATTACCCAGTGAAATTCACATCAAGTCATAACTCTTAAAGTCAACACCTCTAGTTCGTTCAAAAATTTCCTGTCCTTTAACTACGATTGTTCCTTTGAAAATGGATAAATTCACCCTTGCTTAAAATCAACCAATCTTTCTAGTCTTGCTGTACTGGCTTTACCAGGATTCCATTGTAATTGTAACCAAGACAGCAGTAACAGTCATGTGACCTCAAACCCACATCCCTTCACTGTAACTAGGGTCTTAGTGAATATTGTAAGATCTAATGTCAAAGAGGATAAATTCGATTCTTGGCTGATACAGCAATATCACTACTCGTTCTGAGATATTACAGTGTTAGCTCACTGACCATTTTCGGATTTTCCCGAAATGTCATATCCATCCAACATAAAATTTGATTTTTAAAACTCTTAACTCCAAAATAGAAAATATATTTAGATGTTGTTTTAAAGGGTGGGTTATGGTTTTACAGATATAAAAAAAGCAGCAATATCCCCAGAATTAATGTTGGCATCAGTGACCCAAAAACTGGCATATAAGGGTCTGACAAGCCGCAAAATGACATATTATGGATGCAGAATTCAATGAAACTGTGTAGATGTAAATATGTAAAGTAAATCATGCAATTATGCTAATGAAGTAACGTGATTAAATTAGAGTTATCACTTTTGTTTTTATAATCAATTCACTCCAAAACCCTTTTTTTCAGACGAAAACAATAAGTATTAAAATATGATTAAAAAATCATATAACTCATTAAATATTAAATTGACAATGTTAATCCTACTTCAAAATATGCACAACAGTATCAACTACATATATATATATATATATATATGCCAAATTTCAGAAAGCTACTTTTATAACTTATTGAGAAATCATGTTTAACCTGCGGAAGAAATATGTGAAAATGAAATTTTCAAGAAAACTATGAAAAACAATAACAAGCTCTCGTTTCTACGGAGTCAACATTTTTCTCTTCCCTCATCATCATAGGTAAGCATCAGTCTACACAGTATTGACTCATTAATTGTTGCTTACCTGTAAAGGACAACACAACTAAAATCAGGATACTGTAGACACTCGGACACTGAAGAGGACAATAAAAAAGGAAAGACTAGTCTTATGCACTAGCTGTGATATTTACCTAATATTGTCACGCATATATCTCCAATGAGTTGTTTTTTTAAACCTAAACTACAAATATGATTGTTACATGTTGATGTTAAAAAGCTATTTATGAGTCAATTATTCTGAATCATCAAAAGCATTATCTATGGAAGAGACAGGAAAAAAATTGTTCAAAACAATGAATAAATTTGGTACTGAGCTATCTTAGCACTTTGTATCATCATCATCATCATTATTATTATTTTAAAATTTTTAAATTATCGTTATTATTACTATTATTTTTATTATCATTATTATTATTATTATCATCATCATCATCATCATCATCATCATCATCATCATCATCATCATCATCATCATTATTATTATTTTAAAATTTTTAAATTATCGTTATTATTACTATTATTTTTATTATCATTATTATTATTATCATCATCATCATCATCATCATCATCATCATCATCATCATCATCATCATCATCATCATCATTATTATCATAATGCTTGTATTACTAATGAAAGTGACAGTAAATCACATCTGGAATGATATAATGTAGCTGTCCCCACAAGCCTATGATAACAACATCTAAACGTCACTATAATTGGATACAAATTTGGTAGAAAGTAAGAAAAAGACTTACTGTCTATACCAGGCCAGAAGAATTCCCTGGATAGAGCGTTGACTGAAGGAATGTGTTCAGGTCTTACATAGCAATAATCAATAGAGGGACAAGGTGGCGGGGTCCATGAGGGATCATTTCTGGGGAATGTACGACAATAAAGCAATAACCATGAAAACCTTCTTTTTTTTTTCTTCTCTGGCTTTAAAAAAAAAATTAAAATATGTAATAAGATAAGATATACTTTATTCATTTAAAAAAATGGAAATTCGTTTACAGACGTGGCATGCATGAAAATGTATAAACACAAAGTTGAGAATCTATGGCGACAATGTATACATATACATATATATATATATATATATATATATATATATATATATATATATATATATATAATATATATATATATATATATATATATATATATGCAAAAATGTAAAAAAGGGTGAAAGCTTTATCAAATATATTTCATATTGCATGCAGATTCTTTTTTTTTTTCAAATATATTGAAAATCAATTTAGTCGAGAACATGATTGCGTTCTCAGAAATGTGAATTGCAATTAAAAATGTAGTTTTAAAAATTAAATCTTGAAAAAGAAATTACAGCATTTACATAGCGCAATATCCACTAAACACGCCCACAGCGCCTTACAAAGGGTCCCTTGCCAACAGCAACACTTAACAAGTAGGACGAGACACGATGCCTGTTAGGTGATGACAAATTTGTTTTTTTTTGGTTTTTTTTTTGTACAAAGACAATGCTGTGAACGGCCAGGTACTCCTTTCACATCTGAATACAATCAGAGAATATAAGTAAAGAATCTTTTCCAAGCTCTCATCTATGTGCCACTTAGAGCAAGACTCGAACCCAGGATCTTCCAGTCCAAAGGCCGAGTATCATACCACTAGACCAGATGGCAGCTCATCGCCTTACAAGAAGATAACGAAGTGAAAATAACTAGAGCACATGCTTGAATAGAATTGATGATAATAATGTATTTCCCCAACTTACCTATGTGGATATGCCTGAATCTCCTGTAGCAATCTCATCTTTAAAGGCTTTCGCTCCATGTGTTTGTGTCTCCAAATGAAAGGGACCAGAACTCTGGAGGTTACGGACAAAATTTATGACTTAATTTGTAAAAAAATAATCACATTTTTAAGAGCACTTTTAACAAGAAATGTTCGAGCCAGTATGAAGTATAAATCCAGTGCAAAGAAGCAGAGGAAGAAGTGTCAAAAATCCTGCATTGAAATAGTCAAATAGAGATAATACTGAAGGCATTATGATTCTTGTTTCAAATGAGTATTACTATCAACCCAATAGTAAAAAAAAATTCATATCAAATGATTGTAACAAACTAATAGGATTTAAAACGTTATCTTTTATCTATTTCTCAATGTCAGTTTGAACAAACTTCAAATGCATTATAATTGTCAGCTAAGGTCATCTGATTTATAATAAACTTTTACTCCTAACACATTTTGGTCCCTTACATAATAAGATAAACTCTGAGTAGTAAGACAATATTTTTACATTCAATACACTGCTGTGTATATTCAAAAAAAAAAAAATTGAGCTTTATATAGATAGTATGCAGATGACGTCACTCAGGCTTTTGTTATTGTTTTTGCCATCCGCGTTTGTGAGTTGTTCTCACTAAACTGTATGAACCAGACTATAAAAGTTCATGGTTACACAGAGTTTGTGTGTTGGTCCGTTATACTTCCGGATGGCAATGTTGTGAACTCCTTGGCCAAGCGCATTCTATCTATAGATCAATATCCACTAAATGTGCTCAAAGCGCTTTACAAGGGGTCCCTGGTCATTAACATTTAACATGTAGGACGGGACATGCCGCCTGTTAGGCGATATTACAATTTTTCGGACAAAGACAACGCTGTTGACAGCCAGGTACTCATTTTACACCTGAGTATGGTGAGAGAATGTGAGTAAAGAGCCTTTTTCAAGAACTCAACTATGCATCGAGCACGAGGCTCGAACCCGGGACCTTCCAATCCGAAAGCGAGTGTCATACCACAAGACCACATAGCCGCACGATTGTCCGAAATTGTCCATAACATATTCATAGCATATGAACCAATGTCACATGTATTTACGTGGAAAGGTTAAAATACTTAGCCCTGCCATCTCTAGAATACTGAAGAACTAGGGCTGACTTTATTATACACTTATACAAAATTGTCCATAACTATGATCAAATTGATCACAATAAGCTTTTTAAGTACTCTCATGTAAAATTTACCCGCAGAAACAAATACAAAATTTTTATGGCACATTCTTCTACGACTATTCAGCAAATTGTTTTTATTGTAAGGACAATTAATACATGGAACAATTTGAAATTTATAATTAAAAACTCCAAAACTATAAATAATTTCAAAAATGCAATCAAAAGGGAGCTACATAACTCAAAATATGAATTTGATGAATATGGTTTTGATTTATATATTTTGCTTATGATGTAAATGATGATCCTAATTATGATCAAATCTAGGAACTTTGGACCCGAACCCTCTTTTTTTTCACAAGGTATTTAAAAGGCATTTGACATAAACAACTCTTATCATGATATGTTATGTTATGTTAACATATTATTTAATGTCAGACACATTAAGTTCCAAATTGTTCATAAAACTAGTTAGGTCTATATATCTAACTTTAATACGTTGTCTTTAAATAATTCCATAGCCATTAATATCTCACCCACCAGCAGCTTATTCTATCTACTAGAACTTCACAGCCAATTAAGGAAAAGCTCCTGTTTTGAAAATTAAGCACCACAATGTTCAAAAACTTTAGAGCACTAAAAAACATATTTCAATCTTCATCAAATCTATTTACAAACATATTTCTTGATCATATTGCATCCAGTAACAAACCTTGTTGTATAGGGGCTAACTATTGGTCTTAATTCACTATCTTTAAGACCAACAAGACGCTGCCTGAAACTAGTATACTCCCTTTCTTTTCTTTTTCCACCATCTTTCATCTGAAAATGAAAACATATATTTTAACCAAGTGCATTATCAAAATTGTACATAAAAAAAATAAAAAATAAAAAAATAAAAATGTAATTCCCTTTATTCATCTCAAAGGGGAAACTTTTCTTAAGGGTCTAATCCAAGGCATCAGCCCCAATGCAGAACTACTAGGTGAGCCAGGACAAGATGACTTGCTCAAGGTCACACAATGCAGCAGGAATTCGCACTTAACGCACCTTGGGTTCGAAACAAAGACCATACTGCGGTGACAAGCTGCCCCACATATGATAACTTCTATAATTATTGATTTTCACTACAACTGAACAAATTGATAGCATAAAGTCTTTTTGCATTCAATGCATTCATTCCAGCCTACTTCAAAATCACTTTGTTTTTAAGGGTTTTACGGCGCTTACAACACATTTAGATTATATCAGCGCCAGTAAAAAGGAAGAAAATGGGATAGTAAAAAGTTCTAGAATTACAATTAAAGCACCCAAGAGAAAGTAAGACAAAGGGGAACAGGGAACAAAAGGGATCAGATGTAGATTCCAAGAGCATACCATCAATGTACTTAGTTTGAGATCACCAATAAGTCTCATCTGGACACAAGCACAGTCCCCACTAAGCGGAATATACTCAAATGCTTACATTATAAATTCAAAATAACAAATATAATAATGCATAACAGAGAGATGATTTACAAGGAAAAAAATATCATCTCCCAAAACAATAACAATCATTTGACTGTTTTCCTCCCAGCCAGGACCCCGGCCAGGACAAAACCAAGTAATCTCATTCCAAGACAAAGACAGAATGCAAGTTGGATAACAGATATATGGGGATAGAAGACACAGTATGTACCTCCCTGCCCGCTATGGGAGGTCAGGAACCCCACCCAGTTCAAAATCAGTAATCAACCCACAATTCATAGGTTATAAATAGTAAACATTCAGTAATACTGAACCAAACAAAAATGCTACCTACAACCTTTGAATGCTGAGAGGGCATCAAGGTTTTATCGTGGCATGTGGCATGTAAATCATGTTTTTGTTGTTGTTGAAGGCCACCATTATAAGTTAGCAATTGACATATCTACCATGGACGTGGAACTGAGCAATGGCCTTTATAACACTGCGGCTATGTGGTCTAGTGGTATGACACTCGATTTCGGTCGGAAGGTCCTGGGTTCGAGCCTCACACTCGGCGCATAGTTGAGTCCTTGGAAAAGGCTCTTTACTCACATTCTCTCACCGTACTCAGGTGTAAAATGAGTACCTGACCGTTAACAGCGTTGTCTATGTCGGAAAAATAATGTAATATCGCCTAACAGGCGTTATGTCCTGTCCTACATGTTAAATGTTGCTGTTGACCAGCGACCTCTTATAAAGCGCTTTGAGCACATTAGTGGATATTGCGCTATATAAAGCTCAATTTTTTTAAGCTCAACACTGCAGTAACTTAAGAAAACTACCTCTACCTCTAACACTGTAACCCAATTGCTAAGAAATCAAAATCTGTAATATTTCTTTCATTTCCATTTCTGTATGTCCATGATGGTCATCAAATTTCCGTGACAATTACGGGAGATCCATAAAAGATGGCAGGTATGAGTAGGTATCTGAAATATCAATTTTGCTTTAACCCTCTCCTTACCAACTACAGGAAAATCGTCACATTCGTTACGATACAACCAACATTTTTCTTTTTCAAATTTCTTTAGTACATCATAAAATTTAAAGAAAATGAACAGTGGGTTGTAGAGCATGTTTTGCTAAAGAATTTATGTATGGCAACAACTTTACTGTTATTGTGTTTGAGTGATTAAAAATCTAATTTTGTGTTAGTTGGGTGTGAAGTTTTGGGGAAAATTCTGAAAATGGCTGGTAAGAAGAGGGTTAAATATAAGCATAAATTTACCAACCCACTTACCATAAATCTATCAAGATCTCTTGTTTCCTTGTTATTGGCAGTCTTTATGGGTAACTTTGGCAGCAAAGCTCCAAAATTCGGATGTACACTTTTCTGCATCTGTGAAGATTGCAAAATACAACCTCCTTGTAACCCTCACTTGCATCACAAAACATAAACATTGAACATGAGAGGATGAGGACCAAGACATTCGAGGAGCTCCATTATTATTTTTTAAAATGATAAAATAACAAAATAGGGAGCAGGCATTGGTGAAAGTATAACAAGATAATATGAGCAAGGAGCTATGTGATCTTGTGGTATGACACTCGCTTTCGGATCGAACGTCCTGGGTTCGAGCCTCGTTCGACACATAGTTGAGTCCTTGGAAAAGACTCTTTACTCACATTCTCTCACCGTACTCAGGTGTAAAAGGAGTACTTGGCCGTTGACAGTGTTGTCTCTAGAGGAAAAATTGTATCATCGCCGAACATGCGCAGTGTCTCGTTCTTTATGTTTCGTGTTGCTGTTAGTCAGGGACCCTTTGTAAAGTGCTTTGAGCATGTTTGGTGGATATTGCGCTATATAAAAGCTCAATTTTTAAAAAAAATATTTTTCTAAGGACTGAACTTTCCACTACATGTAGCAGGACTCGAACTCTGGACCCAAAGGTCAGAGGGCAAGTGTCATTCCACAAGATCACATATATTATATCAGTTATATCAGTAAACAATCAAAATTTTTCAAATCCCTCTGGTCATCTAGTGGTGATTAGATAGATGGGTCTAAACTGACTCAGGCAGATATCAACTTTCAAGACCAAGTGGTAGCAAGCATTTGGTGTGTTCAGCTTCATGCTAAATAAAATAGGATAAGCTCTGGCTTGTTAGCCTCATAATTCATTTGTAACTTATTAATGAGATGTTTCGATATGAGTATCGAACAGAAAGATTTCTTATAAGAAATACATAAATCAGACACACTATTTGTTAATCTCGTAAATTGAAAAAGAAACTAAACAGCATTGAAGACTAAATGGGTTGATTTTTTATTGAGGTGGTTGTACTAGTTTCTTGTTTGTTTGTTTCTTTAAATATTCCTTTTTAAAAAAAATACAATTGTTTAGGCAGATGATCCTTTTCTGTCATGGGACCCGTGTATGGAATTCTCTTCCCAGAACGACGAGGGAACAACCAACTGTTAATTCTTTTAAATCTAAACTAAAACATTTCCTTTTCATATCTGCCTATTATTAATCTTAGACATATTATCTGTTTATAACTCTGTGTGTGTGTGTGTGTGTGTGTGTGTGTGCAGGTTGTGACACAAGAAATGCACTTTTCATTAAAAACAGTGTAAAGCACATAGGTCATTATATAATATTGAAAATGAGCTATACGAGTGTTATCTTTTATCATTATTATGATTAAAGATTGGATATTCTCAAAGCTTACTTCTTCAGATCTGTGACTCTTTATTGATTTCTCTACTTGAACATCGAGATCAAAAACGGGTTGTCCATATTCTCTGTTTGTCTGTAGGTAAGAAAGGAATCTTTTCACAATAACTAACTAAAGTAAACATAAAAAGCAACATACTTTACCTATAATTATGAAAAGAGCTAGCCTATGTTTAAAATAAAGAGAAAATCCTGTAATGTATGATCTACAATAGCAACACAGATATTTGTCAGACTTAAGATCGCCATTATTTTATGATATTCACCAATGATTGGCAAAGCATCACTTCATGTAGACGTGCTGTATGTCATTAAAGCTAAAAGTGGATTTTTTAATTTTTTTTTAAATATATTTTATAACAAAAACACACACACACAAAAAAAACAACTCAATTAATTCTTCACCTAACCACTTTCCTCACGATTCAGGTTGATAAAAAAAATATTAGAAAATAAAAACAAATAACAATAAAGAAAATAAAAAAATCTAACTGTGCTTTCAACAAAACGCCAAATCTTGCATTTTAAAATGTAGTGGTGAAAAGGTTAAATCATTGAAAAAAAAACCAAAAAAAAAACAATGAATTACTGCCTTGTTTAGAAAAAAAAAAACCCACCTCATTACATATAAGTTTCCTCCTGAGGACAGCCAATTCTGGAGTCAATGTGCTGTTTTCAGCTGACAAATTTAGCCTTTTTAGAAGTTCTTTCTCTTCAAACACACTGATACGTTGAAGTCTGAGTAAAATAGAACAAACACAAAATTGAATTGCTTCCATTGAAAGCTCGGTGAAGTATGCAAGACCATCACAAATGAATGTCTTTTTTTTCTATGGTTTACATTATAGATGTAAGAGCTCCATTTCAGGAGAAATGCAAGAGACTTTATATCCTGCTTTTCACTTTGCAGCACGGCTGTGTGTCTGATGCCTTGTTATCATCTTTAAAAAAAACTCCCCATGGGATGAATTTTAAAAAACAAAACAACGCAAGCATTTATATATCACAATATTCACTAAACATGCTCAAAGTGCTTTATAACACTGATAGTGCTGAAAAGAACATTATTTGTTTTTATAGTGGTAAATTGCTCACAACTGAAAGGACATATTAGAATAAATATTCTTGAATTGACAAAATTGATCAAGTAAATTTTATATATCATATAAAAGCTGTGAAGAATTATTTGATAAACAAATTTGATATCATAGAGTAATATATGTTGATTGATGCCACCATGATATCTACAACTTTCTATGTTTTATGAATGACTTATTAAATGCACAAGTTGCCAACTATATTTAGCAATTGACAGGGTCTAGAGATGTACAAAGAGATTGTATAAAAAAGGAGAAGGAACATTTTATATCTTTATGAATGACTCATTAAATGCAACAGTTGCCAACTATATTTAGCAATACTCTTCAACAGTC
Source organism: Berghia stephanieae (assembly GCF_034508935.2). NCBI lineage: Eukaryota > Metazoa > Mollusca > Gastropoda > Nudibranchia > Aeolidiidae > Berghia > Berghia stephanieae. Next base: position 142,167,758 of record NC_088360.1, on the reverse strand, counting down.
ATAATGTCACTTCCTTCCTAATGACGCATGGTAACTTAGTAACACTGGCTCTAAACTATCGGAACAATCCCGGACGCCGTAAGAAATATTTCTCCGGCGAGCATAAAAGCGTTTCCAGAGGAAAAAAAAACATAAATTTGATCATATTTTGACTTTTACACATTCTGATCACAAGGCACATGAAAAGTTCTAGCCAGCATGAAGAATAAAAAGTAATGATTTTCTTTGTTTAGAACCAAGATGGCCGCCGTTGCCGGGCTGCATGACATCAGACTATTGAATCCAATTGACATAGTTTAGAGATGTACAAAGAGATTGTACAAAAAAGGAGAAGGAACATTTTATATCTTTATGAATGACTCATTAAATGCAAAAGTTGACAACTATATTTAGCAATTGACATAGTCTAGAGATGTACAAAGAGATTGTATAAAAAAGGAGAAGGAACATTTTATAAGAATAGCCATACCTTTCAGGAGAGGAGACAGGTTGAGGATCGTCTAACCTCCTCCTTTTCCTCGGCCTCCCAGATTTCTTTTTCCTCATCCCATCCCCTCTTCCCCCAAGTTCAGACTTGATTACCCTCTCAGAGATACCACTAGTGCCTGCATTTTCGTCTATCGGCTCTTCAAATCCGTCATCGGCACTATCAGAATCATCATCATCGTCATCATCCTCATCTTCATCTTCCTCATCATTAGCTTCAGCATTGTCGGTAACTTCAGTCCCCTCCACCTCTTCTTGAATGTCGCTCTCACTCGGCCCCTCTGACTCCACATCACTAGCATTTTCTACATCCTCTGATGTGGACACAGCTGACTCCCATTTTAACTCTGGTTCTAGACAAAAAATAAAGTGTAAATGTTGCCGCTCGAAGCTTGAAGAAATAAATAACAACGTGAATTGAATGTAAGCTTCAATTTAATTAAGAAAACAGATAGAATGGACGTTTCGGGTTTCCCCTTTATCAACAAACAGGATGAATGAAACACTACAGATGAATGAGATCATCTCATTCATCTGTAGTGTTTCATTCATCCTGTTTGTTGATAAAGGGGTAACCCGAATTGTCCATTCTATCTGTTTTCGTAATTAAATTGAAGCTTACATTCAATTCACGTTGTTATTTCTGACACAAAATAGGGACTTTCAAGGAATGCTACGAATGGAATATGGTGTGTGGTGTAAGACAAAATTATCATTTTTACAAGTCCTTTTTGTGAGGGGAAAGTTGATAACTGGAACAGTCAAACCATTAATTGGATCAAATTGAGATAACTGGCAGTGATGTAATCATAAGAGTAAGAGTAATTAGTCATATTGAAAATAATGGCTTGAAAAAAATATAAATTATAATATTGTAAACTATTTCTATAGCAACCACGCCAACTTCGTGGCAGCTCTAGACTCCTATTACAATGTCCTGAATATATTATCAAAAACTGCAATATATCAATAAATAAATATTGCTACATACATAAACTTTTACAGTTAAGAGCTAACATTTTAGGCTCAAATCCACGAGACAAAATATTTTGGTACTTGGAACTTTTAAGTTTTCAACACAGAGTGTAATGAAGAAACATAATTTCCACAAAGGACTAAAGTATGGCTATGTGGTCTTGTGGTATGACACTCGCTTTCGGATCAGAAGTTCCTGGATTCGAGCCTCGTTCGGTGCATAGCTGAGTCCTTGGAAAAGGCTCTTTACCTACATTTTCTCACCGTACTCAGGTGTAAAATGAGTACCTGGTTGTTAACAACATTATCGGTACTAAAAAATTGTTGTACCGCCTACCAGGTGTCATGTGCTGCTGTTGGCCAGGGACACTTTGTAAAGCGCTTTGAGCACATTTAGTGGATATTGCACGATATAAAAGCTCAAAGCTCAATTTAAAGTATGAATCAACAAAAAATGGAAGACTTCATAAAATAGTAAAGCAATCTCAAGCATACAAAGAATTCAATAATCAAAAACAAACATCATTTCAAATCTCACCATCTGGTTGAATCAGAGTTCTGAGTTCTGGTGACGCTGACCTAATATCCACAAACTGATCTGAATTAACAGCTATGGATTCAATATCAACATCAATGTCAAGGTCATCATTGCTGTCATCATCACCACCTAAGCTCAGCCCAAGGGACTCATACGTTATGGACGAAGACTGACCTAGAAGCAATAAGAGATATAAGCAAATAAATAAACTTCAACAAAGAAAGTGACAACTCAATCAGAATCTTTAAAGGAGTCTCCCTCCAAGACCAAAAGTACAGCAACATAGAAAAGGGCAACAGTTACAGTTACAAGTGAAAAGAGGAGGTAGCCTTTTGAAGCGAATGTATGTTAAACGGTGAAAAATACTAAAAATAGAGAAGTGTGTATCAATCCATTTGTCTTTCAGCCTATCAATTTTAACAGCCCATTGGTAACCCAACATCATTGCCAAATTTTCTCTTTCTATATCCTTTTTTAAAAAGTATTTGTTTGTGTGTGGCCCTTTAATTAATGTCATAAAAGTGCCCAATTTTCATAATATGTGCTTATATTGCTGCCCACGCCACTTGTATATCTTTTAAAAGAATTAATGAAGGCTCAGTAATACTGCAGAAGGTACCTTAATAACTTAATTGAGATAGTTGAGATAGTACCTCACCGCAACATACCATTGGTTAAAACTTAAACAGTTTTTACATTGGGATTTTTTTTTTTGTTGTTGCTTTTTCTTTCTTTAATTTTTTTTTTTTTTTTTTTTTTGGGGGGGGGGGGGGGGGGATTCTACTCAATTCATCCAACAATTTGGTAATTTTGGTGGAAAATACAAGTGCAACCAGGATAAAATAAACTCTGATCCAATAAAGATAAGTAAAATTCCGGGTTTATCCTTGTTTTTTTATTTTAAATTACTATTCATAAACATTAATAATTGCATTCAATCAAAGCTTGGATTCGACTAAGTTCAACATTGGTCCTCTTGGCTTTGTTGTAATCAGGATTCAATCCAAGAAGCAGAAATAATAAATGTCTCCAGAATCTAAAATAACTAAAAAATAATAATAATAACAAACAATCCCCACCCGTTGTTGATGCCTGTTCCGATGGCAACTGAAAGTTTGAAGATTCAGAAGAGTGTTGCTCCTCCCCTTGATTGACAAGTAAACAAGCCTCAGTTTCCTCAATACTGAATTCACCCTCTTGCATGATTGAACCCGAACTTGACAAGGAGTCTTCCACGACCTGAGAAACTCTTTCATTATTTTGATCTTGCTTTGCTTCCTCTTCTTTTATGGTAACCGATTCTCCCTTGCTATTCTTCCTAGAATTCTTTTTCTGTTTTGCCTGTGATATATAAATACATATAATATATATAATTTCAAAAATAAATACGTCCTTTGTCTATCAACTAAAATCTTTAAAAAATTCTAAGTAGTCCTTCAGAGCCATTTGACCCATAGAGTCTGAGTTTATCCCGGTTTCTATAGGGTAAAACGGACAATAGTAATTGCTTGCTACCCTTTGGATAGGAAGCTAGTCTATCGCAAAGTGCTTTCCACCAGATCTAACAGACCCAGCTACCCAATCAATGCTGGGTGGACTATGCATGAACAATTTAGCTTAATCAGACAGTAAATTTGATCAAATAATGATTGTTCGTTACCACCAGAGAATCCCGTTTTTCTTTTAGTTCAATAGCAGCATTGAGGGCATTGGTCTTGGTCCGTCTACGAGATCTGTCTGTTATGAATTCAACTGGAGATTCTGTATTTCCTTTTCGCTTGCTGTATTGAACCTTTTCTGTGGAGACAAAAAAGTTTAAATTGTAAAAATTGTCAGGTACCAAAATAAAAAAATAAAAATTTTAAAAAGCAACAATTAACAACAGCAAAAAAAAAAAAATAATAATAAAAAAAACAGAATGAGGAAGTATTTTTGAGACCTGGAAGAAAATCTAAAATTGAAAAAAAAAAAAAAAAAAAGCATCTAGATATCAATAATCTTTTTACTGCAGATTTACACCTTTTTTTTTTGTTGAACTCTTCACAGATTGTGGGTAAATAAGTATCGCGTTTGATCTAGTTAATGTTCAACCTGAAATGAAACCCCTCATCAGCTACAAATCAACAACTGCAGAGTCAATAAAAGAAAAGTATGAAATTTCCTTCCTTTATCCCAATAACTACAACATTAGCAACAGCGCAGTGCTGCAACATGATCTACAATTCTTAATCAAGGAAAAATTAAAACGACCACAGCAGGGCTATTACTAATTGCTTTATAAATGCTAAGAGTGTGCTACAAATTTTGAAGAAAACTCAATTCACGTACAATGTCTCACTCATTAGTGGCAGTTCTGACATGAGCTCTACAGAATTGTAAATCAAATGAAGTCCATTTTTTATTTCTTACACTAGATATTCACTATTAGGCATAATTTTTTTTCTTTCACTCTCAGATGTCCATTACTGTTATTCTGAGTCAAGTATAATCCTTTCCCAAAAATATAATTAAAATGAAAAAGATTACCTGTAGAACACAGATCTTTATATATATTTATGACTTTCTAAACCAATAGCAAACACAGCGACAGACCTCATGTAACATATAATATTCACTTGCGAGAGCAAGTATTTTGATAACATACTTTGTGCATTCATCAGAGGAGGTTCAACATCCACCAGTCTCCAATAGCCTTGCTCCAGCAAATTAGCACCAGATTCAAAGACATCAGGACACCCTGCAGACAGCGTACCAGCAACTGTACCTCTCCACAATGAAGTTTGTTTTCTGTACAAAACATTAGAGTATAGCATATTAAGATAACCATATTGTTTTTACATAATAAATATATTATTTTATTTTCAATTTGCAAAGGAAAAGTTTCCTTCCTTTTTTTCCTTTTTATTTTCAAATAATTCAACTTTATCCAATTCAGTTTGACTGACCATTGTTGTCAATGTCAAAAGAATTAGTTAATTACCTAACACTGAAGGTCATTCTCTAATCATGACAACGGGCCATAAGAACTATTTAATAATTTGTTTTATTTGGTTGGGATACTGAACAGATCTTGATCCTTAAAATTATACAGAGAACAAATCGAAAAGCATATAAGAAGTTGATTATCAGTTCAAATCATATGTTGGTATAGAGTTTTGATTGCTGATTGCAAGTACAACCAGTTCAATCAAATAATTCTCCTAATTCTCACCCTTAAATAACCCTTGAATACGTGTCCACAGTTATCTAGGAATTTGATCAAGATTTTAAAACTTATTATTTTCATTAAGACAACGGTAATTATCAAATGATTCTCGAGGTAAAGAGAAACTCTAAATCTGCTAAGAAATTGAAATTATGAAAATTATTTTAAAAATCGGTAAGCTAATCATGACATACCTAACGTGACCAAACAGTATTAGCCAGTTTGTTTGTATGAATGAGCTTATATGTGCCTTCCAGTGTAAGCTAATCATGACATACCTATCGTGACCAAACAGTATTAGCCAGTTTGTTTGTATGAATGAGCTTATATGTGCCTTCCAGTGAAAAAATCCACATTTCCCTTGGCCAGTCTTATGAAGATTGTACAAAGCGAGCATGATAGTATTGCGCCTGAAATAAACATAATAATATAAATAAGTGATATTGTTGAATTATCATAACCTACTGTCTTTAACTATACTATAAGTCTCCTGATACATGTCGCTGTCTCTTACTCTTACTGGATACAATATGAATATAATGACTTATTACAAGTTATACAGCAAAACAAAATTATGCAAACAAGAAAAGGTTACCATGATAGCTTGACACGGTCAAACTCCTCCTTATTATCCTCTCCACATGACCGACATTTAAAAGTGAAAAATGCATCACCGAGGAGAGGTGATGGCTGCTTGCTCTTGATACAATCTGTTTGAATGAGAAAAACCGTAACTTTCATTTGTAACAAATACATAATTTCTTTATGTGTGCATGTGTGTCTGTAATAGTGTGAGAAAAAAAGCTTTTGAAATGATTCAATGCAACTCAAAACTCATAGTTACGTTAACATTAAATTGAGAGGTTTCCTCAAAGACAAACTTTTTTTCTCAGCCCAGGTTTGCAGATTATTTTTACTGTGATGTTTTGTTTTTTTTCATAAATAACTTCTCTTTCTTATGATTTTTCAGGACTTAACATAAAGTGAAAAACTTTAATCGGCATGGTACTCTCAAACCAAACTAGGTTAATTGATTGACTTTTACAAATCAAAATGTACATTAAACAATATGTGACAGTTAGTTTGACTTCCCCACCCCCTCTACCCCCCACTTTTCTCAAATTTCATTATTGTCAGTTAATGTTGTGTTGTATTTTGGTAGTTATACAATGGAAGTTACCTGAGGGTTAATTAATACCAAGTAAACCATTGCACTCGTCAAGTCGTACAAACGATCACATTGATCAAATTTTCTTTCCCGTTCTCTTGTCACAACAATTCAGATGAAAACGGTTAGGAATAACTGTGCTTTGATATTTATCATTTTGCAACAAAAATAAAATATGTTGTAGAAATTGCGATTTGAACCTTTTTCATTTGCGAGTGTAAATCGTTGACATTGCATTTTGTTTGGTAAAAATCTGACAAAAATTACGACTTTGGTGATAAAAAATGATTTTGATGACAATTATTGTAACTTAAAACATTATTATGAATAATTTATAACTCCCTTAATTGTGGGCCGATTTTGACATTCGTGGTATCAACTTTATTGTAATATAGAGATAGGAACTTCTGAGTTATTTTTTCTGATGCAAAATGATTACTTTGTATAATTTAGCACCAAGAAGTTGGTAAATAAAAAAATTAAAAATAGAATTGTGAGTCAAACGTCCGAAGTCTTCGACCAATCACAGACTCTCTAACCAGCGGCTGAAACAAAGACTCTACTCGCCGTCCATGTATTACGTTATTGTCATGCAAAAAATGTAACACCTTTTTGAATAGGCTTAATAGCTAAAATCATAAAGTAAAAAATATAGTACTGAGGAATTTGAAAGTCACGTAGCTGAAATCAGCTTGAAAAAAGAAGAACATTGGTTCTTATTTCAGAAAAATTGGTTGAAAACCAACTGTTTTACGAATAAATTTGATGTTAAAAATTGCATTTGTATATTTTAGCTTTTTTAAGCAACTTTTTAATTTATTGGCCGATTTTCTTGATTTTCTCATATTTCACATCTGAATGAGACGAACACATTGATGTACTTGTTTGATTCAAAAGAGTTTAAAACACAAATTTCGTTTTTGGATTGCAAGTCCAGCCTTACTAATTCATTCCTGAGCGTTAAGACAGTGACGCAACCATTACATACAAAACCTCGTGGTCCAACTTGGACTCCAAGCCACAGGGTTTTTGGTGTTACACAACCACTCGTCACTTTCAGTGAACCGTGTCCTTTGAAGGCATACTGCCTTTATGAAGGCTCTCAAAGATATGCAGCATCGGTACTATCGAGATCTCGTTCATGGCATCGAGATGTGATGTAAGAAATACATCCGGGTAACTTTTTCCTCATATCTCATCGATCGGTACGATTTCATTAAGAGTCTATGTGATTTAATCTACGCTAAACAACAATCAAATATCAATATCCATCCTTTCGGCCGGATTTTTCACTTGACCACATAACAATCTCTCCTCTGTTCAATTGACGTTTTTACACCCTTTAGCACAGAGTCCCAAAAATTGCGTGCACTTCAATAAACAAATTATAGTCTAATTGAGTCTAATATCAAATGAGACACCTAACACAGTGTCGAGTTAATAACTTAAAGTGTTAAAGTTAAATTGATTCTAATCTGAGAAAAAAGCAAAGCGGTGAATAAAGATGTGTCAGTAATATTCTCTTCTTCTTCTAGGTTCCATGCCTGGTCCAGGCTTCGGATACTGCATGAATTATCTCTCTCCATTCCTCCCTGTCTCTTGCTTTTTCAAACAGCTCTTGGATTGTTAGGTTGGTGAAGCCATTCAGTTGGTCTATGAGTGTTTTTCTTTGTCTCCCCCGGGCGCGTTTACCAGGTATTTTTCCACAACTTGCCAGGTATTCATTCTTATCTTTCCTTACTATGTGTCTGAAAAAGGATAGTTGTCAATCCACTATTAAGGGCATTAGTTTCCTTTGTTGGTATGTTTGTTTTTGCACTTCTTCGTTCGTTTTGTGTGCAGTATACGATATTCTCTGCATCCTTCTCAAGCACCACATTTCAAAAGCTTCAATGTTCTTTTGTGTTTCTGCATTTGTAGTCCAGCTTTCGCATCCGTATAACAAGATTGGCCACACGTAGCACTTCAAGACTCGGAATCTAATCCCGAACGACATCTGTTTGTTTTTCAAAATGTTTCCCAGGTCCATGAAGGCCTGTTTGGCTTGAGTTATTCCCAGTAATATTATAGTATTATAATTAAGTAATATGAATGACTTCTCAGACTTCTCTATTTATTACAAAGAAAGATGTTTCACTTGTCACTTGCCAACGCCAACAGGTCGCACCAGGTACACCTATTCAATTCAAGGCAAATAAAAACTAATAATAGATAACAGTAACAATTCTTAATTCTTACTGAAGTACTGAATCTTGAAGTAGTAAAACTAAAGTTTTAATTATAAGTCTAGATGAGGATCAGAGTCTCTCTCAATCTCAGATAAAGCAAAATGAATGTGAATTACCATAATGGACATAGATATCGCATTCTTCACATTTATAGCAGAGAATAGTGTTCCAGCTAGTTTCCTCCTTCTTACAGTAACCGCAAGCTTCAGTCATTATTCAATGGAGATGTACTCATCTCATAAAATTATCTACGTTTCTATTTTTGAATTCAACTTGTTCTACCTCCGTTTTCACTCCAATCTAGTTTCGTTTTCGTTAAAGCACTTTCGCTTTCCTATGACTTCCGGGAATTTTTTATTTGTTTCAGTGAGTACAGAGCAGTAAAGTTAGGTGCCCCAAACGTAAACAAAGGTCGAGAAGCACGTGGCAAACCACATGTTCCTGTCTTGACAGCTCACGTTCCAATGTAAATAATAGAAAAAAATAACCTTTAAAATTTGGCTGTTAGGTGGCAAAGAAACACATATTCATAAATACTCGATCATGCATCAAATAATGTCTAGATATGGATATTTTATGGAACAAAAGGTAAAATTTTCTAAAATTTATCAAAAGTTACAGTCTATCTATTTTTAGACCAGAGCAAATTATTGCGCTGGTGTGAACAAAACGAGAATTATTCGGAGCCTGATTTTCATAATAATTTAGCCTTATATTATTATTTCTGCAACTGTTAGATTTTATGTAAACATATTTTCAATACTGAAAGTGTATTGCCTACAACTCAAACTACAAAATTGGGAGACCTATATTGTGCGTAAATTATTCCGGTCCCTAACGGAAATCACTAGCAACTTGTTATTGTTTACGTTTGGGGCACCTAACTTTACTGCTCTACAGAAGGTATCGGTTCGTCATTTCAACTCACTTCATTCCAATTCAGATCTTATTATGTGGAAACATAGAATTAGCTTGAATCACTAAAATTTGATAAATTATTATTCACAATGCTTGCTAAAATATCCATGAAAACATGAGGGCGTAGAGTAAAGTCAAGGGTATTCAGAAGACGTTTAAGTAGTATTGAGACAATGGTAAATATGAGTAAATACCGATACAGCCACAGGGAGATACTTATGAGAGCTTTTGGGAGTTGTTCTTAATTTTTTTGCAGTCGACATTACCTGATATAAAAGAAGAGCATAAATAAGTACAGCATTAACAATAGAAAGCCTATTTAGGTAGTCAAGGAATAAGCAAATTACTATAAATCATACCAAATTCATAGTTTTTATATATAATTATAAATTTTGCCCTACTGCGTCAGGGGATATAGCTCAGTGGTAGAGCATTCGACTGCAGATCGAGAGGTCCCCGGTTCGAACCCGGGTGTCCCCTTTATTTTTATTTATTTATTTTTTTTTTTTTAATTCCCTTTCCTTGTTATCCTATGTGTGTACGATACGATACATTTATCGCAATGCCCATTGGTTATGTGTTGGCTTTATTTATTTATTTTATTTTTTTTACGTATCATCGGACTATAATTTTAATAAAACGGACAAGACCGCTCATTCCGTTTGTAAAAGAGTGTAGAAATTGTCACACGCAGAGCAATATCCGTCTAATACGGACTGAGTCTAAGTAGTCGCTGATGTTTACTTAAGTTACTTCTTTATTCTCTATTTAAAAGAGAGGGGGAAAAACACTAGGAGAGCTTCGCTATTTTTGTTATTGTAGGGATTGTTGAAAACGGTAAGGGCTGCCTGAAGCCGGTGATCGTAAAATACTAACGAAAGAGTGAAAATGGAAAGGCTTCGTATGGGAACAAAACAGACAATGGACGTTTCGGGTACAAACCCTTCGTCAGCACAACAATACACAAATAAACGTGGAAAACAAATAAAATATAATGAAAAATAACTTGTATCGTCTGTACTCAATGGTGGTTGCCGTATGAATGAAATGTTAGCGTGGCGTGGGTAGAGGATAGGGTGCCCCAGGGGGGTGATCTAATTGATAAGCAAAGGTCAGCGTCAGGGAACAGAACTTTCCAGACTATAATGGAAGATGAAAGACATATTGGTAGTAGTATTTTTAATTCAGAAAAGTGAGTGGAGCAGGCACTTATGTTGGTAACAACAAGATATGAAGTGAGTAGAAAAGTGCCAGAAGACAATAGAGAATAAAAAATTTTTTTCGCGGCGGTGGTGGGGTTTGAACCTGCGACCTTATTGGTACGACAACTCCGCCTGGCAGGTGAGAGCGTGGCTCTACCGTGTGAGCTATCCACGAACACAAAAATATTCGTTTCAAACCCAAAGTCATTTCTAGATCCCTCTCTCACCCACTTCTTGAGATCGCCGATTCGTTCACCACCATCGCGAAGTAATTTTGACCAGCAGTTAAGCTTAATAGCCAATATTCTCATCACAAACATATAACATAGAAACGATTGAGACATGGAGTATGCTCCGGTGTATGGGGTGAATTTTTAATTCAGAAAAGTGAGTGGAGCAGGCACTTATGTTGGTAACAACAAGATATGAAGTGAGTAGAAAAGTGCCAGAAGACAATAGAGAATAAAAAATTTTTTCGCGGCGGTGGTGGGTTTGAACCTGCGACCTTATTGGTACGACAACTCCGCCTGGCAGGTGAGAGCGTGGCTCTACCGTGTGAGCTATCCACGAACACAAAAATATTCGTTTCAAACCCAAAGTCATTTCTAGATCCCTCTCTCACCCACTTCTTGAGATCGCCGATTCGTTCACCACCATCGCGAAGTAATTTTGACCAGCAGTTAAGCTTAATAGCCAATATTCTCATCACAAACATATAACATAGAAACGATTGAGACATGGAGTATGCTCCGGTGTATGGGTGAATTTTAATTCAGAAAAGTGAGTGGAGCAGGCACTTATGTTGGTAACAACAAGATATGAAGTGAGTAGAAAAGTGCCAGAAGACAATAGAGAATAAAAATTTTTTTCGCGGCGGTGGTGGGGTTTGAACCTGCGACCTTATTGGTACGACAACTCCGCCTGGCAGGTGAGAGCGTGGCTCTACCGTGTGAGCTATCCACGAACACAAAAATATTCGTTTCAAACCCAAAGTCATTTCTAGATCCCTCTCTCACCCACTTCTTGAGATCGCCGATTCGTTCACCACCATCGCGAAGTAATTTTGACCAGCAGTTAAGCTTAATAGCCAATATTCTCATCACAAACATATAACATAGAAACGATTGAGGTTCAAACCCCACCACCGCCGCGAAAAAATTTTTTATTCTCTATTGTCTTCTGGCACTTTTCTACTCACTTCATATCTTGTTGTTACCAACATAAGTGCCTGCTCCACTCACTTTTCTGAATTAAAAATTCACCCCATACACCGGAGCATACTCCATGTCTCAATCGTTTCTATGTTATATGTTTGTGATGAGAATATTGGCTATTAAGCTTAACTGCTGGTCAAAATTACTTCGCGATGGTGGTGAACGAATCGGCGATCTCAAGAAGTGGGTGAGAGAGGGATCTAGAAATGACTTTGGGTTTGAAACGAATATTTTTGTGTTCGTGGATAGCTCACACGGTAGAGCCACGCTCTCACCTGCCAGGCGGAGTTGTCGTACCAATAAGGTCGCAGGTTCAAACCCCACCACCGCCGCGAAAAAATTTTTTATTCTCTATTGTCTTCTGGCACTTTTCTACTCACTTCATATCTTGTTGTTACCAACATAAGTGCCTGCTCCACTCACTTTTCTGAATTAAAAATTCACCCCATACACCGGAGCATACTCCATGTCTCAATCGTTTCTATGTTATATGTTTGTGATGAGAATATTGGCTATTAAGCTTAACTGCTGGTCAAAATTACTTCGCGATGGTGGTGAACGAATCGGCGATCTCAAGAAGTGGGTGAGAGAGGGATCTAGAAATGACTTTGGGTTTGAAACGAATATTTTTGTGTTCGTGGATAGCTCACACGGTAGAGCCACGCTCTCACCTGCCAGGCGGAGTTGTCGTACCAATAAGGTCGCAGGTTCAAACCCCACCACCGCCGCAAAAAAAATTTTTATTCTCTATTGTCTTCTGGCACTTTTCTACTCACTTCATATCTTGTTGTTACCAACATAAGTGCCTGCTCCACTCACTTTTCTGAATTAAAAATTCACCCCATACACCGGAGCATACTCCATGTCTCAATCGTTTCTATGTTATATGTTTGTGATGAGAATATTGGCTATTAAGCTTAACTGCTGGTCAAAATTACTTCGCGATGGTGGTGAACGAATCGGCGATCTCAAGAAGTGGGTGAGAGAGGGATCTAGAAATGACTTTGGGTTTGAAACGAATATTTTTGTGTTCGTGGATAGCTCACACGGTAGAGCCACGCTCTCACCTGCCAGGCGGAGTTGTCGTACCAATAAGGTCGCAGGTTCAAACCCCACCACCGCCGCGAAAAAATTTTTTATTCTCTATTGTCTTCTGGCACTTTTCTACTCACTTCATATCTTGTTGTTACCAACATAAGTGCCTGCTCCACTCACTTTTCTGAATTAAAAATTCACCCCATACACCGGAGCATACTCCATGTCTCAATCGTTTCTATGTTATATGTTTGTGATGAGAATATTGGCTATTAAGCTTAACTGCTGGTCAAAATTACTTCGCGATGGTGGTGAACGAATCGGCGATCTCAAGAAGTGGGTGAGAGAGGGATCTAGAAATGACTTTGGGTTTGAAACGAATATTTTTGTGTTCGTGGATAGCTCACACGGTAGAGCCACGCTCTCACCTGCCAGGCGGAGTTGTCGTACCAATAAGGTCGCAGGTTCAAACCCCACCACCGCCGCGAAAAAATTTTTTATTCTCTATTGTCTTCTGGCACTTTTCTACTCACTTCATATCTAGTATAGTAGAGTAGTATAGTATGTAGTAGTATTAGTAGAAAGTAGTAGTAGTAGTAGTAGTAGTAGTAGTAGTAGTTGTAGTAGTAGTAGTTGTAGTAGTAGTAGTAGTAGTATAGTAGTAGTAGTAGTAGTAGTAGTAGTAGTAGTAGTAGTAGTAGTAGTAGTAGTAGTAGAGCTGTAGTAGACTAGTAGGGTGAGCGGTGAAGGTAGCGAGGTGGGGGGGGGGGGGGTTGGAGGGAGGTCGAGTGAAAGGGTGCACGGCGGAGGTGGGGGGGGGGGGGGGGTTTGTTGGATGAGCGAAGGTCGAATCTTCGCGAAGGAACGATGCGATAGTAAAGTGGAATACACCAATAAATAGATAGATGGATAGGCAGATAGATAGGTAGATGGTCAGAAAAGAGGGGAGAGAAGGGAGAGAGAGAGAGGAGAGAGAGAGAGAGAGAGAGAGAGAGAGAGAGAGAGAGAGAGAGAGAGAGAGAGAGAGAGAAATTAATAAAAGAAAAAAAAAATAAAATAAAAAATAAAAAAAAAAAATAAAAAAAAAAAAAAGGGGCGGGGGGGGGGGGGGTTTGGTTTGAGGCGGACCGGTAGAGAGGGGGAATCAGAGAGAGAGAGAGGGGGGAGGGAGAAAGAGGGAGGGGGGGGGGACAAAGAAAGAAAGAAAGAAAGAAAGAGAGAGAGAGAGAGAGAGAGAGAGAGAGAGAGAGAGAGAGAGAGACAATCCAGTCTTTGATATCGCAGGGAGAATTACCTAGTAGAGCAGAGGTCCTTAAACACGACCCCAGCGACCTAGGTAATCCATGTTTTTACATGCTCCCTAAGATACACAAGATCCGGGAATTGTCTGACACTCCACCTGGAAGGCCGATTGTGTCGGCTATCTCGTGCCC